>NC_080043.1:26529479-26661822 GCF_012489685.1 Lotus japonicus
TTGATCTTACAATCTCCCCCTTTTTTGATGATGACAAAACTAAGATTTTTGATGAACAATTCTTAAACATTAAACTGAATTCACTCAGAGTTTAGAGATATAGAATAAGACTTATCCTGATGTGAATAGTTTATCTTGCTCATTCTGAATTCAAGTCACTGCTTGATTCTGAGCTTAGCTCCCCTGAATCTAATACTTGATGAAAACGTTAGTAAAGTCTAGATTCTGAGCTAAATGATATAAGAGTTCAGAGTGAAAAACTTATGACATAGATGAAAATCGAGTAATCAGAGCGCATAAGTAATCAGAGTCACGGACAAGGTATCAGAGTCTTGGGTATCAGAGTCAACTAGAATCACTTCAGAAGAAGTGAAATGTATTCCTTGTATTTGCCCAGTGACACATCTATGGTCATGAAGGTGGAACTCTTAAATTCTCCAAAAGAAAAATTAAATCACACTAACACATCTTACACATCAAAACTGGGTTTACTCCCCCTTTTTGTCATAAGCAAAAAGCTTGGGGTGTGAAAAACTTAGCTTGAAGTACAAGGTACTCCCCTTAGAGAAGGTCTAAGTTTAAAGAAAATGAAAACGATGCAAGAATCAGAGTTAGGCGAAATAAATAGAAGAGTTAATGCAAGAGAAGAATGTTTACCACCGGTCAAGTGAGTAAAGGAGAAGGGTCAGTTACCAAGAACTTAACCTCGAGAAACTGTAGGAGCATTAACTTTCAGAGAGAAAGTGAAGCCTATATAAAGCGTTGGAGAGGAAAGGTAAGCTTCACACCTCGAACAATTTTCAGTAAGAAAAAAATGGCATCATACATCGTAGCACTAGAAGAGCTGAGGAAGAAGGCCTTCGAGGAGGACTTGTTCCTTAACATCAGACATCCAGAGGGTACAGCGACCATCTCGGAGCTAACACGGACACTGCTGGAGGAGGACCTGCGTCCAGAGTTGGAGAGAGACCTGAGGGAATTTCTTGCCTTCGTTGAGGAGGTGCAAGAACTCAGCCGGCTTGAACTCAAGCTGCTGGAAGAAAAAGAGAGGTTGGAAGAGAAGCTCAAGACTTCAGAAGAGATTCTGGAGAGGGATGAGCTAAAGAACAGGCTCAACAACATCCAGCATGCACTGGAGCGTCTGGAGAAGGATAGGTCAGAGCAGCGCCAGGAGTGCAGAAGAATGAGGAGGGATCCTCCATTCTAGACTTTAGGGAAAGAATGTATGATGTAAACATAAAGATATGATGAATAAAAAGATTTTTGCCAAACATATGTGACACAAATATATATAGATATGCATAGATAATCACAAACGAACAAAGTAGAATAAATAAATAAAAAGAAACAGAAGTTAACAAAAAATAAAACAACGTTAAAGAAAAAGAAAAACGAAGAGATCCTAAAACTAAGGTTTATCAGTTCGTCGCAGAAGTTCCATCATCATGTGCTTAATCTCAATTAGCATGGATTCATGAGTGTCAAGACGCTGTTCCATGATGTCGAGTCTGGATGAGCTTGACTGAGTAGAACCGGAAGGAACATTCTGAGCAGCTTGAGGATCTGGAATGGAAGCAGAAGCAGCAGGAGTAAACACTACTGGTGCAAGTGCTTGGCATCTAAGAGCTTCAGCCTCAGCTTCAAGTCGTTCTGCCTCTAATCTGGCTTGTTCAGCTTGAGCTGCTGCTTGACGTGCAGCTTCTTCTGCTTGAGCTTTCTTTCTCTTGGCTTCTTCAATAGCTTCAAGAAGCTTATTTCTCTGTTCTTGTTCATGAAGAGCCACCCTTCGAGCAAACCTTTGCTTGCAGCCTCAATCCTCTGACTTCCCTCTGCATGCAGGAGCTGCATCATAATTGGAACTTGAGCCACTAGCCAAGTGCCCAGATTGTTCCACTCATCAGCCACACGTTCAGCATTCTCACTGAGGTCAGTCTGACCGTGCACATTGCGTAGCCTCAAGGAGGCTTCATGATAGAAAATATTGATGCACTCAGAGAGAGATGTGGGTCGGAGGGGAGTATAAGGAATGATGGAGAGGTTGGTTTCAGGAGAGGCTGGGTGATTGCTGCTGTGGGCTTCAGAGGCACCTTGTGGAGAGCCAATGTTAAACATTTGAGCATTGGGTTCAGAGGTTCCAAGGTGAGGTTCTGAAGTTTCAACCAGAGGATGAGGTGATCTAACCGAGGATTGGTTAGACACAGATTATTCTGGTTCAGGTTCTGGTTGAATAGGCTCTTGTTGGTCAGGGGCAGGGTGAGCTTGTTGAGCCAAAGGGTCTGCCTCATGTAAAGGATTGGCCAAGATAGGTTCATCTGGGTCAACTAGATGTTCAGGTCTAGGGCCAGGATATCTCCTAGGGCTTGGACAAGTGAGATAATACTCTTCTAAGGTAGACACCTTTTCTTTTCTGACCTCCATGAATTTTCTAATGGATTCAGAGTTATTGGAGGGAGAAGAGTCAGCAACATTGGTTGGGAAGGATACAGGTGTATAGGCTGTGGAAGAGTCTGTATCAGTAGTTCTGGGAGCCAGACGTTCTGATGCTCTTGGGACAGAGTGATCAGAGGTTCTGGGTCCAGGTTCTGTTTGGGTAGGCTCTGGTTGTTCATGAATGATGGGTTCAGAAGTTAATGGGTTGTATGGAATGGTAATGGGAGAGGTTGGTTCTTCTGACCTAGAGGGTTGGTTCTGGAGCAAATTCCAGAGAGGTGCTTCAGTAGGGGAAGGTTGAAAGAACGAAGACCTTGGGGAATGTGGTGGAGAGGTGGTTTGTGCAGCTGGTTGGGATTCAGGAATAGGAGTGAGGGGATTTGAAGAGTGTTTGAGCATGGCAGATATGGGGAGTGCATCAAATAAATTCAAATCATCATCAGAAGCAATCGCAGACTTACTTGAATGTGCTGATGATCGTGTCACTCTGGCAGGAGGTTCAGTCCTTCTGACCACTTCAGCAGCTGGTTCCACCCGAGTAGGCTTCACCACGATTCTGACCTGCTTCTTCTTCTTCTTAGGAGGACCATCCTCATTATCACCATCATCATCATCATCAGGCTTGCTGGTTTCATCTTGCTTCCTCTTGGATTGACCAGCCTTCTTCTTTTTGATCAGAGGGACATCTGATTCCTCAGAGGATTCTTCTAGGACCATCTTCCTCTGAACTTTCTTCTTGGGAGGAGAAGGAAACTCTGGAGCTGGCGGCAGTCTGCTGAAGAAGTCGTCGAGATCAATTTCGAATCCTTGAGCCCTTAAGTCTTCAACATAGCACCTAATGGCGTCAGGATTGTGTGTCTGAGTCCACAGAGGGTAGTCATTCATAGGCATCCTTCTACTTCTGATCTCAGAAGATGTGTCTTCATGGGCAGGAGCAATCTTCTTCTTGATTAGGCCCATCTTCTTTAGAGAGTTTGCCGTGAAGACATCACTGACAATGGTGGTCAGATCCTCTGTGCATCCAGCATTTATCAGATCTTGAACGAGGCCACTCTCAATGAAGAGATCAGACAAGAGTCTCCCGAAGGGAATATACTTGATCGCTGACTTGATGGAGGCAGTGGTACGAGACTTCCGGATACATTCCTTCAAGTAGGAGAACAGGAAGTAGGGAAGGCAGATCTTCTTCTGGTCTTGGATGAAGAACAACATCACCTTCTGGTTGAAGTTGATGTAGTCAGGAGAACTGCCCTTTGGTCTCTGGTTTATGCAGTGGAGCAAAATTTTGTGCCAGATCCTGAGCTTGGGATGAAGGTCCATCACCTTGTAATTCGTCTTGCCCGGTTTGTAAGTGGTGTACAGGGCCTGGTTGATTGTATCCTTGGTGCTGGGTTTCAGCTTCGATTCCGTGAGTTGGAAACGATACCCAAAAGCAGTATCTGCACCTAGCAAGTTCACGAATGACTTCTCTGTGATGATGATCTTTCTTCCAAGAATGTGAGATACCACCTGAGTATCATCGCAGTCGGCGTGCTTCCAGAATTCCTTGATCAGTTTATCATACACCGGTCCTCGAAGTCTGTTGAAGTAATTTCCCCAACCTTGAACTTGGACTTCAGGACGAAGATCATACCCATTTGCAGCCAGGTTGTCGAGGTCGAATCTCCATTCTGCCAGCACTTGAAGTTCCTCAGGAGCAAATACGCAGTGAACGGCACAGCCCCGTTATGCAATTGGAAGAATCTGCTCTTGAGCTTGACCTTGATCTGGTGTCGGATTCTCAGGGCCCCTTTGACCCGTTGCTAGACCAACTACCATGTGAGGGAACTGGGTTGCATCTGCAGTAGTTCTTCTGGTTTGACTCACCATTTTTGAAGTGGTTGAAGGTTTAAGGTAGAAGATGAAGGTTGAAAGATGAAGAGAGATCGAGAGAGAAATCGAGGATAAGCGGTTTTGAAAAGCAGAGAGAGAGAGAGTAAAAACCGGAAGTGAAAGAGATCGTGTGTGTATAGTGGGTTTTAACAAATAACCGTTGTTGATTCAAAAAGCACTTTAAGATCAACGGTTGAAAATTAAAGATAGATAGTAACAGTAAATACACAAATCACACACAGGAGAGAAGCACATCTACACGCAATCATAACAGACTGTCATACGGGCAGAAGGAACTATGCATCAGAAATACTGACACACGTGTTGCTGTCTCAGCTTCAGAGTCAGTACCAGTGGGTACACACACTCTGATTGAGTTACCTTCTGGACTAGACATCTTCTGATCAAGAAGTATCATAGTCAGAGGTTCTGATTCATCTTCACTCTGGACAAAAGTCCATGTTTAGATTTTTCAGAATAAAATTAAATCTATCCTCTGCTAAGGGCTTTGTAAAGATATCTGCCCATTGATGGTCAGTATCAACAAACTTCAGAAGAAGTACGCCCTTCTGTACATAATCTCTAATAAAGTGATACTTTACCTCAATGTGCTTTGCCCTTGAATGCAGGATAGGATTCTTACTCAATGAGATTGCAGCAGTGTTATCACAATAGATTGGGATATTGCTCTCAAGGATCTGATAATCCTCCAGCTGATGTTTCATCCAGAGCATCTGAGTGCTGCATATTGCTGCTGAGATATATTCTGCCTCTGCAGTTGATAGTGCAATGGTTGATTGCCTCTTGCTTGCCCATGAGACTAGATTGCTTCCCAGAAATTGACAATTTCCAGAAGTACTTTTTCTCTCTGTTCTATCTCCAGCATAATCAGCATCACAGTAACCTGAAAGCTTATACTCTGATGTTTTCTTATACATCAAGCCAAGGTTAGTGGTGCCTTTCAGATACCTTAGGATCCTCTTAACAGCAGTTAAGTGGGTTTCCCTTGGATCTGATTGGAAACGAGCACATAAATGAACACTAAATAGTATGTCTGGCCTAGATGCAGTTAAGTATAGAAGTGAACCTATCATGCCACGATAGAGCTTCTAACATACTTTACCACTTTTATCTTCTTTCTCCAGAATGCATGTAGGATGCATTGGAGTCTTGGCCACTGTAGATTCCAGCATATTGAACTTCTTCAGAAGTTCTTTAGTGTACTTGCTCTGATGGATATATGTTCCTTCTGGTGTTTGATCAACTTGTATTCCCAGAAAGTACTTTAATTCTGCCATCATACTCATCTCAAATTCAGCCTGCATCATCTCAGAAAATTCTTTGCATAGAGATTGATTAGCAGAACCAAATATAATATCATCAACATAAATTTGCACAATTAAGATATCATCTTTATAAGTCTTGCAAAAAAGAGTTGTATCTACTTTACCCCTTACAAACTCATTCTCCAGAAGGAATGAGCTAAGTCTCTCATACCATGCTCTGGGAGCTTGCTTCAGACCGTAGAGTGATTTCTTCAATTTGAACACATGGTCTGGTTTCTTCTCATCTTCAAAACCTGGGGGTTGATGAACATAGACTTCCTCTGAGATATAACCATTTAGGAAGGCACTCTTTACGTCCATCTGATGTAGAACTATGTTGTGATTTACTGAGAAGGAGATCAACAGTCTGATTGCCTCCAGTCTTGCTACTGGAGCAAATGTTTCAGTGTAGTCTATTCCTTCCTGCTGGCTGTAGCCTTGAGCAACTAGCCTTGCCTTGTTTCTGACTACATCTCCTTTCTCATTCAGCTTGTTTCTGAATACCCATTTCGTTCCAATAACATGGACACTCTCAGGCTTCTTCACTAAGCTCCAAACATCGTTCTTGGAGAATTGATTCAATTCTTCTTCCATGGCCAGAATCCAATCCTTGTCCTGAAGAGCTTCATCTATGGACTTGGGTTCAATTAAGGACACCAATCCTTTCAGACTGAGCAAGGTCTCTTCAGAGGGTCTGAAGGCAGATCTGGTTCTGACTGGTTCGTCTTTGTTGCCCAAAATCAATTCCTTAGGGTGAGCTGCAGTGATTCTGCTCTTCTTCAGAGTTTGTGAGTTAGAGGGACCAGCTTCTTCCTCTGGTTCATCTTCCTCTGGCTCAGCTTCCTCTGGAGCTTTGCCTTTGTCAGAAACATTAATGCTTAAATCTGCAAACTTTTCAACTAGCTTTGACTGGTCAGAGTCAAGCTTATCGTCAAATCTAACATGAATAGATTCTTCAATAGTCTTAGCATCAGTATTATAAAATCTAAAACCTTTAGATCTCTCAGAATAACCGAGTAATAGACACTTAGAAGACTTAGCATCAAATTTATGCAATCTATCCTTAGTATTGAGAACATAACAAACACAGCCAAAAGGATGAAAATAAGAAATGTTGGGTTTAATGTTCTTCCACAATTCATAAGGAGTCTTATTCAGAATTGGTCTCACAGAGATTCTGTTCTGAATGTAACATGCTGTATTTACTGCCTCTGCCCAAAAGTGCTTAGCCATGCCAGTTTCTTGGAGCATGGTTCTAGCCATCTCCTGAAGAGTTCTGTTCTTCCTCTCAACAACACCATTTTGTTGAGGAGTTCTGGGACAAGAGAAATCATGTGCAATTCCATAGGAATCAAACAGACTCTCAAACTTGTCATTCTCAAACTCTCCACCATGGTCGCTTCTGACACGCACAATCCTACAAGCCTTCTCGTTTTGCACTTGAGCAATAAAGGTAGAGAACACAGCATGAGACTCATCCTTGCGGGTTAGAAACTTTACCCATGTCCAGCGGCTATAGTCATCAACGATAACCATCCCATATCTCTTGCCACCTATAGACTCAGTTTTCACTGGTCCAAAAAGGTCGATATGCAGAAGTTCCAACGGCCTTGAGGTTGAGACAACATTCTTTGCCTTGAAAGGGACTTTTGTGAATTTGCCTTTCTGACATGCTTCACAAAGAGCGTCTGAAGCGAACTTCAGATTGGGTAAGCCCCTGACAAGGTTTAGCTTGCTCAGCTGAGAAATCTTTCTCATACTGGCATGCCCTAACCGTCTATGCCATACCCACTGCTCTTCATTAACAGACAGAAGGCACTTCACATTCTGAGCCTCCAACTCAGATAATCTGATCTTATAAATGTTGTTCTTCCTCTTGCTGTTAAACAGAACAGAGCCATCGAATTGACTTACAGCCCGGCAGGACTTTTGATTGAATATAACATCATAACCCTTGTCAGCTAATTGACTTATAGACAATAAGTTATGTGTTAAGTCGTCTACCAATAACACATTATCAATGCATGGACTACTATCTACACAAATAGTACCAGTACCAACAATTTTACCCTTTTCATTTCCTCCAAAGCCAACTTCGCCTCCAGGCTTAAGTTTCAGCTCTCGGAACATACGCCTTTCTCCCGTCATGTGACGCGAGCATCCACTGTCCAGATACCATGATTGGTGTTTCAGTGGAGCTATCAAGGATATCTGCAACATAGATAATCTTGTCCTTAGGTACCCACTTTCTGGGTCCTCTCTTGTTAGTTACCCCAGAGGTTCTGATCACCTTGGGTGTCTCAACATGATATTTTAAAGGAATATTTGCATGATATTTAGTCATAGAGAAGGATCCCTTTTCAAGAGGGTTTTTAGCAACTTTAGCAGGTACAGGATCAGGCAATATGGTACCAGAGGGAACAAAGCATTCATACAAGGATTTAGCTTTAGACACAGAGGGCTCATTTCTAATTGGTTTAGAATAGCCAATGCCATGCATTCCATTTCTGCTTACGCCATAGATCATTGAAGCCATTAAGCTTCTATCCACGCTTTTAGCTAGGAATCTTTGAAAAGACTTTTCATACTTAGATTCATTTCTACAATCAGAGGCATCACAGGCAACAATTTCTTCTAACTTAGCAATCTGGTTCTTAAGCACAGAGTTAGAATTGATCAAGGCATGATTATCATTTTTCAAATCAGAAATAATTTTCTCATGTTCAGAAGGAGTCTTGGAAACAGCAGATAAGTTCTTTTTAAGCTTCTTATGCTTAGACAATAAGGAGTTATACTTATCCATAATATCAGACAATGCATGTTTCAGTTCAGAGGTAGAGAAAGAAGCGAATACCTCATTTTCATCGTCTGAGTTAGGATTTCCTTCTGATTCTGAGTCAGAGTCAACAGCTCCCTTTGACTCTGCTTCCTTGTCTTTGACAATAGCCATGAGTCCTTGGACTTCACCATCAGAGTCAACATCCTCTGACTCTGATTCATCAAATGTCACCATCAGACTCTTCTTTGTCTTGAAGTGCTTCTTTGGCTTCTTGTCCTTCTTCAATTTTGGACAGTCACTTTTGTAGTGCCCTGATTCTTTGCACTCAAAGCATGTGACTTCCTTAAGTGAGGACTTCTTCTGACCTGAGGATTCAGACTTTCCTCTTGCCTTTCCAGAGCCTTTGTATTTGCTCTGCCTGTGCTTCCAGATGCGATTGAGTCTCTTGGAGATCAGAGTCAGCTCATCTTCATCAGAATCTTCTGATGCTTCTTCAGATTCCTCTTCTTCAGCTTGAAGAGCTTTTGACTTCTCAACCTTAGCCTTTTCAGATTTAGATTTCAAGGCTATGGACTTTTTCCTTAGATCTTGCATCTCTGAGCGCTTCAGCTCATGGCATTTCAAAATGCTGATGAGTTCTTCTAAACTCATATTCTCAACGTCTCTCGTGAGCTCTATTGAAGTCACTAAAGGCATCCAACTTTCAGGAAGACACCTGATGACCCTTATGACATGATCTTTTGTTGTGTAGCTCTTGTTGAGAGGTCGTATGCCAGCTACAAGCAACTGAAATCTGGAGAACATTTCTTCAATGGACTCATTTGGCTCCATGATGAAGGATTCATACTTTTGGATCAAAGACAATGCCTTTGATTCTTTGACTTTCTTGTTTCCTCTATGAGACATCTTCAGAGATTCGAAAATGCCTTTTGCAAACTCACGATCTGTAATCTTCTGGTACTCTACATAGGAAATAGCACTTAGAAGAATTGCTCTTGCTTTGTGATGTTGTGAGTACAGCTTCTTTTGATCTGCAGTCATCTCTGACCTTGGGATCTTCTTGCCATCTGCATCAACTGGACGCTCGTAGCCATCCACAATAATATCCCAGAGATCTGCATCGAAACCCAGAAAGAAACTATCCAGTCTATCTTTCCAATATTCGAACCTTTGACCGTCGAACATAGGAGGCTTTGCATTGTAACCATCTCTTTGAGTTTCACTGGTGGTGGCAGCCATTGTTTTTCACACCGGCCCGGATCACTGAACACTGTTAGGTGTGGTAATCAGAACTTGCGCTCTGATACCAATTGAAGGTATGAAAAACGGTAGAAAGGGGGGGGTTTGAATAACGTTTTCAGTATAAAATTTCCACCTTAAAGATTTTGACAAATCTTTCGAGAACTTAAGTGCTAAAGATAAGAGATAGAAAAGCACACAAGGATTTTATCCTGGTTCACTTGATAAATCACTCAAGCTACTCCAGTCCACCCGTTAAGGTGATTTCTTCCTTCTTAGAATGAAGGCAATCCACTAATCAGGTAAGAGTTACAACTGCACTTGAAACCTACAAGTGACTAACAATTACACTGACTTAGCTCACACTAAGATTCACTCTCTTAGTCTTCTCTAGGATCCGATCAACCTTGATCTCCTAAAGGAACTAAACAAACTGTTTATCAAAGAATTGTTTACAAGAGATTTGCTTCTAAAAAGCTAATAGTAAACTCAATGAATTTCAGATGAAAGAAAGCTTAGAAGAATTTGAATATGTCTTGCGCGTATGTGAATGCTTCTAGCCGCTTCTTTCAGTCTTCAGCCTCTTTATATACTCCAAGGATTAGGGTTGAGCGTTGCATGGGAAATGCTACCGTTGGAGGGCAGTTCTGGAAAATCCAGCTTCTGCTGTGTCTGAGACTGTTAGGTAGGTCGTCAGGAAGGTACAGTTGCTTTTGTACTTGGATAGCGACTTGACCTTTAAACCTAGGAGACTTCTGATCAGGGGAATGCTTCAGATTGGAACTTGTGAAGCCGGTTGATCAGAGTCAGAGGGAAAGCCCAGATCCTCTGACCATTGTTTCTTCTGATTCTAAACTCAGAGGGAAGAACATGGTCTTCAGAGTATCTTGCTTCTGGACAACAGAATTTCACTAATCAGCTTCTGGATCTTCAGAGTCTTCTACACCATCAGAATATCTGAGCCTTCAGTGTTTCTTGGTTATCAGACTTTCTGGATCTTCAGAGCTTCTAGTGACTGAGTCCACATCAGAGTTTGTATAACTTCAGAACTTCTGAAGCTTTTCCATTGTTCATACTGAACATGGTGAATGCGAAAGCGTTGCTTGGGTTGCTCTTTATACACAGTGCTTCTGATTTGTGTGAGATTGAGTTGAGGTCAGAGCCTGTAGATAGCACACTCAGAAAAACACGTTAGAGTACCACAATTGTTCATATCAAAAGGTTAACTTGTAATCATCAAAACATAGAGTTGTACTACTAGATCAAAACTTGATCTTACACCAACCACGTCGGATATTTCACCTCCCTGATGAATTCTGCCGCCAGCAACTTGTCTACTTCCTGTTGAACCGCTTTTCCCTTATCTCCACCTAAGCGTCGCCTGAGTTGTGAAACTGGCTTGACACTTGGATTTAATGCTAATCGATGGCAGATGAAGTTTGGATCAATTCCTGGCATATCCTTGCAGCTCCAAGCAAACAAATCTAAGTTCTCGCCTTGCAGCTTTGTTAGGCGCGTCTCCTGCTCGTCCGTCAATCTGGTCCCAATCTTCAAAGTGCGATCGCCAAACTTCAGCGCCTTTGTTTCCTCAATTGGCGTGGGCCTGTTCACTCGCCCCTCGCCATGCGGGTTAAGATTTTCATCCGAAGTTTCAATTTCATAACATCTGTGTCCAACCAACGCACTCTTCTTGCCATACAGGTTGAGGCAATTATTATAACATTCCCTCGCCATCTTCTGGTCAACCTTCAGCTTACCAACCTTGCCATTGTTTAGTGGATACTTGACCGCCAAGTGGGCTGTTGAAATTACAGCACAGAGGCGATTCAATGTATTTCGCCCAATGATGACATTATAAGATGCCACCACCTGAAGGACCAGATACCTTACCTTCAAAACCCTTGCACACTCATCTTCCCCGAGTATTGTATCCAGATCAATGAATCCTCGCACCATTACTTGCTCTCCTGCAAAACCCACCAAGGTTCCCGCATATGGAGTCAGATCATTGTCAGTCAGTCCCAACTTGTCAAATGCGTCGCCATAGATGATATCAGCTGAGCTTCCCTGATCCAGGAGTACCCTTCTAACGTTGAAACTATTCAACCTTAATTGCACTACTATTGGGTCATCCTTATGAGGTTTTATCCCCTCAAAGTCTGCCATCGAGATTGTTTTGTCAGGGTGCACGAACTCGAAAGCAACTTCATAAACTGAATTAACTGCACGAATATGACGTTTCCGCGCCGCGTGGGTGTCGCCTCCACCGCCAAATCCTCCAGCGATGGTGTTTATGGTCCCTACGGGCGGTCCTGAGTGTTGGGCGAACATGTCCTCAACCCCTTTTATGGCGATAGCCGCTGATTCTTGCTTCTTCTCGTCCTTATTGTCTGTTCGCTCCTCCTCTCGCTTATCCGTTTTGTTGCGATCGCCATTGTTGCGCCACTGGCCTTGGCGATTTCCTCGATATTGTCCAGCACCGGAACGATTGTCCTGACGTCCATCGCCTTGACGCTCGTCTCCACGCCTGAAGTGTCCCGCCCGAATCAACTTATCAATCTGCCGCTGCAAAGTCCAGCAGTCGTCCGTGTCATGCCCGATGGACCGATGGTATTCACACCACTTCTTGGGATTGGCGTCCCGTGGTTGATACTTTGGGGCCTCTGGCTCATCCACTAGATGTGCGTCCCTCGCCTCGCGGAGCATATCCGTTAAATCTGTGTTCATCACCATGTCAGACTCCTCCCGCTGGCGATGAGACTTAGATTGCCAAGGCCGGCGTTGTTCATAATCATCGCGCCGTGGATACAACTGTGCCTTGGTCGGTTTCAATACCGCCTTTCCTTTATCCTCTCTTTGCTGCTTGCCATCCCCCTTAACTTCGCCACTCTTATCTTTGTTCACACGCTTGGGTGACGTGTCGCCTTTTTCCAGTTTCGCGCGCTTTCTTTTGAAAGCATTGTCCTCCTCGTCAAGAATATAAGTGCTAGCGCGAGCGCGCATATCTTCCATCGAACGTGCAGGCTTGCGTGTCAACTTGCTGTTCAACCTTCCCGGTAACAAACCATTCTTGAATGCTAGAGCACAAGCTCGAGGCTCCTCATCCTCTACCTTGACCGATGCAGTGCTATACCTTGCCATGTACTCCTTCAGTGACTCTCCTTCTTGTTGGCGAATGTTGTATAGATCATTGATCGTCACCGGCTGATTCTTGTTCGCCGAGAATTGCACTAGAAACTTGGATGAGAAGTCTCTGAAATTCGAAATCGATCCGCGCGGCAAAGTTGTGAACCATGCCATCGCCGTCGATTTGAAAGTCGATGGAAACATTCTGCATTTCACCGCATCTGATGCCGCAATTATCACCATCTTCGTGTTGAAATACAGAAGATGATCCTTCGGATCAGAATCCCCGCTGTAAGAATCCAGAACCAGCGTTTTCATATTATCTGGAATCGCCACATTCTCAACGTCCTCCGAGAACGGACGGAACTCAGCTACGGAATCCGCCTCTCTGCCTCCATCATCGCGTTGCTCGCGGCGGTAGAAATCCAACTGAGCTTGTAAATGCTCATTCCGCTGCTGGATGTCGCCAATGCTGCGCATCATATGGCGCCATTCCTCTTGCGTCACTGCTGGTTGTCGCTCCGGAGTAGGTGAATTCTCCAGTGAGCGCTCCGGAGATCCGATCTGCGAAGGAAGATAAGGCGATGGAGGAGGTGGTCGTGGGTTCGATCCCCACAGACGGCGCCAAATGTTCTGGGAATGAACATTGAAGGAAGGGATAGTACCTAGAGAGTGGAATAATGTGCTAGAGAGAGAGAGAAAATGAGAGAGAGAGTGCTGAATTTCATGTGTTACTTTATCAAATGAGCAAAAGTCCCTTACAATTGATATCTCCCTCCTATTTATAGGGCTTGGGTACTACCTATTGGGCCAATTGGGCCTCTGAAGTTGAGGCCCAATTAAAGGCCAGGCTCTCGCCCTTGGGCGGGCCGAACCCTGGGCGTCGCCCCTCTAGGGGCTCGCCCAGTCCAAATTTTGTTAAGGAAAGAGTTTGGAAAAAGTTAAAAGGTTGGAAGGAGAAATCACTTTCCAGAGCTGGAAGAGAAATACTTATTAAATCTATTGCACAGGCTATTCCTTCTTATGTTATGTCCTGTTTTATTTTGCCTGATGGTATTTGTGCAGATATTGACAGAATGATTGCTCGATTCTTTTGGGGAGGTGATGTAACTAGGCGAGTTCTACATTGGACGAGATGGGCTAATCTTTGCAAAAATAAATGTGATGGAGGTCTTGGCTTTAGAGACTTTAGAGCTTTCAATGAGGCCTTGGTGGCTAAGAATTGGTGGAGAATTTATATGTTCCCTGAGTCTCTTCTAGGGAGAGTTTTTAAGGCGGTCTATTTCCCCTCTTCTTCGATCTTAGGGGCGAAAAAAGGGTATAGACCAAGCTATGCTTGGTCTAGTATTTTGAAGGCAGATGGTAATATTGAGGGGGGTTTGAGGTGGCGGGTGGGAGATGGATCCCATATCAGTTTTCTTAATGATAAGTGGCTTCCAGATGGTTCTTCTCTAGTGTACAGGCATGAGGCTATTGCAGAACTGCGATTGGAGAAGGTGTCGGATTTGTTAGTTAATGGGCGTTTGAACTTGGAGCTTCTAGAGGAGGTTTTTAGTCCTCCCACTGTTCAGAAAATTGTGGCCATTCCACTCTCTAATCAAGGTAGTACTGATGCTCTTTATTGGTATGATACCTCTGATGGTGTTTATGTGTGCAAATCAGGTTATAAATATCTCAGGGATATGGTTCTCCGTGAAGAGGCATCGTCCTCTTCCGTGCCCCTCTTACATGCTTCTCTTTGGCGGAAGTTTTAGGCTAGCCCAGCTCTTCCTCGTTGTAAAGAGTTGGCTTGGAGAGCGGTTCAAGGATTCATTCCGGTAAGAGGTGCCCTTGCACGGCGAGGTATGCTTCTAGACCCTTGTTGCATTTTTTGTGAAGCAGAGGTGGAGACTTGTGAGCATGTTTTTCTCAAATGCCCAGCTGTGGAGAGGGTTTGGTTTGCCTCTGAATTGGCAATTAGAATGGAGAATTTCACTTCCATGGTTGATTTTATGGTGGCGGTTTTGCATGAAGATGAACCTGAGTTCACAGCTGCTGTTCAAACTCTCTTATATGCAACATGGGAAGCTCGGAACGTGGGGGAGGTGCTTCGTAGATGCTCTACTCTTCATCCTAGGGACGGCGCGGAGCCCATTCACCGTTCAGAGGAGGGTACTCGCGCAGCGTCATGGAAGCGGCCTGAAGTGGGGTTGATCAAGGTTAATGTGGATGCATCCATCAAGGATGGGGTGTGTGGTTATGGTATGGTGGCTCGAGATTCAAATGGAGAGGTTTTAGGAGCTGCTGCTTTTTACCCAGTTAATGTTATTTCCCCTTACTTGGAGAAGCCTCAAGTCTCCGTTGGGCAATGCAATTGGCTGTGGAGTTTGGTTTTCAATCGGTGTGCTTTGAGACGGATTGTCTTCAGCTCTTTACTTGGTGGAAGAAGGGGACAGCTGGTTTATCTTATTTAGATGCTATTGTTCGTGATTGTCGTACTTTAATTCCTGCTTTTAGTTTTTTTGATTTGCTTTTTGTAAGACGCACTGGCAATTATGTTGCAGACTTTTTGGCGAGGAATGCTTCTGATTTCCCCAACTCTGTTTGGGTGGAGGAGGTTCCTCATGTTGCTGATCACTTGGTGATCAATGATGTAATGGCGTCATCGCCTGCTTTGAGTTAATTTTAATTGAAGCCAATTTCAAAAAAAAAAATATTAGTAATTTGTTTCAAGAAAAACATTAGTAATTGATTGATTAAATTACGTATTAATTATATAAATTAATTAGATTAATAGTAAAATTTATTTTTAATGAATAATTACTTAACAACATGGCAATCATTTAAAAGTTAACAAATATTTATTTGGTTCTAATCAGCAACCTATAATAAAAATTATAGGTATTTGACTTATTTAGAGAATAAAACCTAAATAAATTAAATCGTCAAAAATTCAATAAAGTAACTCAATTAATAGCTGTGATTAATTACTTAATAAAAAGATGGGTATATTGTAAAAATTTGATTAGAAACAATTTTTTTAAACTAATTTAGTAAAATTATTTGGTTCATTTGATGAATCACTCAAGCTAATCCAGTCCACCCGTTAAGGTGATTTCTTCCTTCTTAGAATGAAGGCAATCTACTATTCAAAGATTGTTATAACTGCACTAGCACACCTTGCTCAGTGACTAACAAATCTAAGAACTAGCAACACCAAGACAACCTTGTCTTAGTCTTCTCAAGAATACTGACCTCACTTGTCTCTCAAGGAACTACAAACAAAGTTTGTGAAAGGTTTGGTTTACACAAAAATGCTTCTAAAACAAGCATAAGTAAACACTATAAGAACAATGAAGATATGTGCGGGTGACTATTAACGCGCGTATTGACATAACACTACGCATGCAACTCAGAACGAAACGATAGCTCAGACTTGTAATTATACAAATAACTTTCTATGCCTTTGTTCTTTTTCAGCTCTCTTTGTCCCTAAACATACCAAATTAGGTCCTCTAACATGTCCCATACCCCTTCTCTCCATACCTTTTAGTTCCTTCTTTTCTAAAAAATCTTCACTATCATTGTTTGAACATAAAAAAAAAGGAAGCAAAGAGAAGATAAGGGCTGATTCTCCTGTATATATATCCCCCCCTGCTCTCACTTTCTACCCCATTCTCTTTCTTCTCTCCCTCTCTCTCCTCTTGTCTCTATCTCTCCACTGTTTTTTCTCTGTTTTGGTTATCACTCATAACTCCAACTGAAGAAAAAAATGTAGCTTTCTTCGACTTCCGTTGTTCTTCTTTTTTTATATAAGTTCTTTTGTTCTTGATCTTTTTTTTTCATATAATAGTCTTTTTGTCTCACCTTTTTGCTCAGATATTGATTGCTATGGCGGCAAAAAACTCCAACAACACCAATGAGGATGACTTGAGGAAAGGTCCTTGGAGTATAGAAGAGGAAAGAACCATCGCGGAACTTCATGCAATGTTTGGGAACAAATGGGCCAAAATGGCCACACAGGTATATGTATCTCCTTTGTCTAGCTATGACTATTTGCTTGTTGTATATATGATGATGAATTGATGACGATGATGATGATGATGATATACATGCTTGCAGAAAATTATTTTATAAATGTATGTAAAGTTTTGATCTTTGTGATCTATGTTCAAGTTATCAATATTTTCGCTTCTGTGTATTTTTTTGTTCTTGATTTTTAGTGTAGGTCATTTTGGTTTCTCTGTTTTCTCTGTTCTTGGTTTTAGTGAGATAATTTTGGTTTCAAAAGTGAAAATGGATCAATCTGTTGTATGATCTGTGATTTAATTGTGTTGTTTTCACTGGTGTTGATCATCATTTAATTTCAAGATTTCGATAATGGATACAGATTTAATTAGATATGCAACATTTTTTTTATGACAGTGACAGGGATGAGAAACCAAGAGGGAGAAGAAAAAGCAATTTTTTTTGTTCATGCTTTATGTGCTTGTTTATTTATATTATCTATTTTTCGAAAATTTTCATCCAAATTAATTCTAGTGCATGAAGGTTTTTATAAACATAAATTATAGGTATTTGACTTCTTTATAGAATAAAACCTGAATAAAGTAAATCATCAAAACCATTAATACTAATTCTATATTTAAAAAAATTCAATAAAGTAACTCAATTAATAGCTGTGATTAATTACTTAATAAAAAGATGGGTATATTGTTAAAATTTGATTATAAACAATTTTTTTACCTAATTTAGTAAAATTATTTAGTTCAAAATAAAATTAGATATTAAGTATGTTCTAAAAAATTTAAATCAATTAAAATAAAATAATTATAATAAATAAAATATAAAGAGCAAAAGTTTTCAATTAAATTTCAAAATAAAGATTAAACCTTAAAATTAAAAAGAGTATTTGAATTTAAATAATTAATTTAGCGTTTGAGAATCAAACTCTCATTGGTAGTTCGTGAATCTCACTCTCGATTGAGAGACTTACAACGCGTGAAACTCACTCTCCATTAAGAGACTTAAGAATGACTGTTGAAAACAAAAATATAAAAGAGTTAAGAATAGCTTCTTGAATAATTTTTGCAAAGTCATGATCACATGTTCTCACAAAGGACAATACAAAGTAAGAAGTGCAATGATGTCACTATCACATTTCTATGGAATACTTGGTGTGCAACAGCGACCGCAACCATAATTTAAAACTCTTGTTTCTAATTTGTAGGTGCAAATCCAATTGGAGTTTATTTGGATGAGAAGAATGATTATGATGACCTGCTTTGTCTAATTGACTTTTCAGCTGGCACTGCTGATCAAGAATTTGTCATGGACTTTATGAGATTCTGGGAGCAACAACATTCCGGGAGCAACAACGACATGTCTGAGATATGCTAATTGTACAGCATAGAGGCAACAAGAGAATATGCTGGTTATGTAATAGGAAGTGACAGTGAATTAGACTTTTTGAAGGTCATAGATTACCTTAGTTTATGGAGTTAATAAGAGTGATCATAGCACACCAGAACGTGGATTTACAAGGATTGGCGTGGTTTGATTACTAAATTTTTTTGCGGAGATTAGAAATTTAAAATTAATGCTTTGAGTTTGGATTTTTTTTACTAAGGGATTATTCAAAATTTAGTCCCCTGAAAAATCCAAACTCAAAGCATTAATTTTAAATGTCTAATCTTCGCAAAAAAAAAAAAACTAGTAATAAAACCACACAAATCTATGTTCTGGTGTGCTATGATCACTCTTATTAACTCCATAAACTAAGATAATCTATGGCCTTCAAAATGTCAAATTCACTATCACTTCCTATTACAGAATCAACATATTCCCTTGTTGTCTCTATGCTATTAAATTAGCATATCTCAGACACGTCATTGTTGCTCCCGGAATGCTGTTGCTCCTAGAATTTAAAAAAGTCCATGACAAATTCTTGATCAGCAGGGCCAGCTGAAAAGTCAATTAGACTAAGCTGGTCATCATAATCATTCATCTCCTCCAAATAAACTCCAATTGGATTTGCACCTACAAATTAGAAGCAAGTGTTTTAAATTGCAGTTGCGGTCGTTGTTGCCCACCAGAAATTCCATAGAAATGTGATAGATATGGAAATATGATAGAGACACCATTGTACTTCTTACTTTGTATTGTCATTTTTCAGAACATGTGATATTGACTTTGCAAAAATTATTCAAGAAGCTATTTTTAACTCTTTTTTATGTTGTTTTCAACAGTCATTCTTCAAAAAATTTATATGAGTATTATTAATCACCCACTTAAAAACTAAAAAATATTATACAAAATTATAATTATGGATACAAATAAGAAAATGTAATATTTATCTAAATTCAATTTTTGCTTAATATATTTATTTCTCAATATATATCATACTTTAACTCAATCACTATTATTATTAATTAGCTTACACGTACCATATCATTCAAATAATAAAAATAATAAAATAATAATATTAAGGTATATATGATACATTGTTTGACAAGGTAAAACTTTAGATTTTAAATTTTAATTTTATATCTGGAAGAAGCATTCGGCGAGATCAGGAAGCACAATATGCGCCTTAACCCGGAGAAATGCTCTTTTGGTGTTCAGGGTGGCAAGTTTCTGGGATTCATGATCACATCCAGGGGAATAGAGATAAACCCGGACAAATGCAAGGCGATTCAGCAGATGAAAAGTCCCTCTAATGTGAAAGAAGTCCAACGTTTAACCGGGCGAATAGCAGCTCTATCTCGTTTTCTCCCTAAGTCTGGCGATAGATCTTTCCCATTTTTCAAGTGTCTTCGAAAAAATGCTGCATTCGAGTGGACAGCGGAGTGTGAGGAAGCTTTTGTTCGCCTCAAAGAACTCCTGTCATCACCGCCGATTTTGTCAAAACCAATGCAGGGGCACGCGCTGCACTTGTATTTTGCTGTGAGTGATAGTGCTCTGAGTTCTGTGATATTGCAGGAGGTGGATGGCGAGCATCGAGTCATTTATTTCGTTAGCCACACACTCCAGGGCGCAGAGGTCAGATACCAAAAAATCGAGAAGGCAGCATTGGCGGTCCTCGTCACCGCCCGGCGGTTAAGACCTTACTTTCAGAGTTTTCCAGTAAGGGTGCGAACGGATTTACCCCTGAGACAAGTGTTGCAAAAACCGGATTTGTCAGGCAGATTGGTCGCCTGGTCGGTTGAATTGTCCGAATATGGTTTGCAATATGATAAACGAGGCTGGTTGGCGCACAGTCGCTGGCTAATTTTGTGGTGGAATTGACCCCAGATCGGTTTGAAAGAGTAGACACTCAGTGGACTCTCTTTGTAGATGGATCCTCCTTAGCAGTGGCAGTGGCGCGGGAGTAACGTTGGAAGGACCAGGAGATCTAGTACTGGAACAATCGCTGAAATTCGAGTTCAAGGCCACAAACAACCAGGCAGAGTATGAGGCTCTCATCGCCGGGTTGAAGTTGGCGCGTGAAGTAAAGATTGGAAGCTTGTTGATAAGAACGGACTCGCAGTTGGTGGAGAACCAAGTGAAGGGCACTTTCCAGGTCAAAGATCCTAATCTGATCAAGTACCTAAAGCGAGTGCGATATTTGATGACACTTTTTCAAGAGGTTGTGGTGGAATATGTTCCTCGGACTGAAAACCAGCGGGCGGACGCGTTGGCCAAATTGGCGAGCACGCGGAAGCCCGGCAACAATAGAAGTGTGATTCAGGAAACGCTGGCGTTCCCCAGCATTGAAGGCGAACTCATGGCATGCGTGGACAGGGGAGCGACGTGGATGGGACCTATATTGTCCATCTTAGCGGGGGACCCAGCGGAAGTGGAGCAATGCACGAAGGAACAACGGCGAGAGGCGAGCCACTATACTCTCATCGACGGACATTTGTATCGCCGTGGTTTTTCGGCGCCATTGTTAAAATGCATACCGCCGGAAAAATACGAGGCGATAATGTCTGAGGTGCACGAGGGAGTGTGCGCAAGCCACATTGGGGGGAGATCTTTGGCTTGCAAGGTGTTGAGGGCGGGATTCTACTGGCCCACCCTCAGGAAAGACTGCATGGACTTTGTGAAAAAATGCAAAAAATGTCAAGTGTTTGCTGATTTATCTATGGCGCCGCCAAAGGAGCTGGTAACGATGAGCGCCCCATGGCCCTTCGCCATGTGGGGGGTGGATCTAGTAGGGCCTTTTCCGATCGCCAGGTCGCAAATGAAGTTTATATTGGTAGCGGTGGATTATTTCACTAAATGGATTGAGGCCGAGCCCCTGGCCAAAATAACCTCTGCGAAGATAGTCAACTTCTACTGGAAGCGAATTGTTTGCAGGTTCGGGATCCCAAGGGCGATCGTATCCGACAACGGGACCCAGTTTTCAAGCAACCAAACTAGAGAATTTTGCAGGGAAATGGGCATACAGATGAGGTTTGCCTCTGTGGAGCATCCGCAAGCAAACGGGCAAGTGGAATCTGCAAACAGGGTAATCCTGCGTGGATTAAGGCGACGGCTCAAGGAGGCTAAGGGAGCCTGGCTGGAGGAACTCCCGGTGGTGCTATGGTCATACAACACCACTGTGCAATCCACTACAAGGGAAACCCCCTTTAGAATGACCTATGGGGTTGATGCTATGTTGCCAGTGGAGATTGACAACTTCACATGGCGAACCCAGCCAGATTTTGAAGGGGAGAATCAAGCCAATATGGCGGCGGAGTTGGACCTTTTGTCGGAAACGCGTGGCGAGGCGCACATTCGGGAAACAGCGATGAAGCAGCGTGTGGCGGCAAAGTTCAACAGCAGGGTTCGCGTCCGAGATATGCAGGTCGGCGACCTGGTCCTCAAGTGGCGATCGGGAGCCCCGGGAAACAAGCTCACGCCTAACTGGGAAGGGCCCTACCGCATTATTAAAGTTCTTGGTAATGGGGCCTATCACTTAGAAGAGCTTGATGGAAGGCGGCTACCTCGGTCGTTCAATGGTTTGAGCTTGCGTTACTATTATAGTTGATCGCAGGCGAGAAAGCGAACAAGGCGGAGTCGCCGGAACCAGATATCTTTGAAATTTTCTGAAAAGTGTTTTCAAATTCTCCAATGTATTGCAATAACAAAGCGTGCTCTTTTTCTCCGAAAGGAGTTTTTTAATGAGGCGCTCCATCAATAAAATAAAACGAAAATTCACGAAATTCGTGTCCAAAAATTCAAGGGATTCCCTGACGATCGGAATTGTCGATCGACATAAAGAATTACAACGATCACTAAGTGGGACAGGCTTGATCCCCAAAGGGGCCTGCTGGAACCCTGAAGGTGGCGGCGATTCCACAAATGACCTTTGACGCCTGGGAATCACCCCCCGGAAAGTCTGACGTGATCGCCGGTCCCGTAAACGATGTGCTGGATAAGTCTCGCCAGAATACGACGAGCACCGTTAACTAGGCAAAAGTCTTGGGACTCCCAAATGGCCATTGGGATCCAAGCATTGTAAGCCCCGAGCGGGCAAAGCCCCGGGCGAAGCCCTCGAGAATGGAGGCCGTTTCTTCCTTTGGGGGAAACGTCTAAAGTCTTGGTGGTGGAATACCAAGCAACAAGTCCTAGTTAAAATTAATGCACGAAGTCGTTAGGCGTAATTCAATCATATGACGCGTGAAAAAATAGCGCAAGATATAAGGTCGGCGAATGAATAAGGTGGAAGGCGAGTGCTTGGACATTCAGGATGTTGAGTATTTTATTACTCCGGCGTGGTGGGGCGTTAAGCTATGAAATTCATTCATGGAATTCATTCTTAAATTTTTTGAGCAATAAGAAGGCGGCGACCAAAAAATGTACGGTGAAAGTATTCCAACATGATTTACAAAATATCCAACGGCGATATGAAAAGCTATGGCGAAGGGTTGCTTAAACATAGATGAATGGCGGAAAAGTACACTACAAAGGGACAGTAAAAGCTAAATGACTTAAAAATTACATTATTCATTGTTTTCTTCTTCTTCCTTTTCCTCTTCTTCTTCAGTCGCTGTCCAGAGGTGTTGGTCAATCAGGGGAGGATCGTCAGGACCAACCGGTCCTTCAGCCGTTATCTCTTTCATTACTCCCATGGCGCTAAAGTCAAAGTTCGGGTACAAATGTTGGGCCTGATCTTTGGCGAGGTAGAAACCGCGCTCGCGGTTGTCAAGGGCAATGTCAGCAGCTTGTTCCCTCGCCTCAGTGGCTTTGGCTTTCTCCGTCGCCAGCTCGTCCTCGAGCACTTTGATTTTTGCCAGTTGGGAAGCAATCTCGGCATCTTTCGTGGCGAGGGCCTCGGCGTGAGCGCCGGTCGTTTTCTTGATTTCCTCAGATGTGGCCTGCATCACCGCCTCCATGTCAGATCTCGCCAGGGCCAGGGACTCGGTAGACTTTTTCTCTTGCTCCGCCAGCGCCTTCTTCACTAACTCCAGCTCAGCGCGCAATGTTGCGAGCTCCGACTCCTTAGCAACCAGCGCTTCGCCGCTGGCGATCAGGTCCTTCTCAGTTTGCTCTTTTTCCTTTTTGCAAGCTTGAAGACTTACATCAAGGTCATCCGCTTCTTCCTTCATCAACGCCAGCTGACCTCCAGTTCGCCGATTTTAATTCCCGCCGAGCCAATCAACTTGTCGGTTAGAACTTTGTCTTTTCCTGCCTGCGTCGCCAGTTTGTCGAAGCGCTTTTCCCAAGCAGCGGCGGCTTCTTGATGTTGAGCGCTCTCGGCCTTCAACCGCTCGGCTTCGGCGGTGGCGGCGTTGAACTTCTCAAACGCATGGGCAAAGATGCACCCAGCGCGCAGGAGACAAGCAAGAATTTCCTCCTTGGTTTCATTAATGCCCCGACTCAAGACTTCTTTCTCTATGACTTCGCGGTTGAGGCCGGTAAGCAATAATTCAGAAGGTTCAATGGCGTTGGGAAGCATGTCGAAGTAGTTGGAGGAACCGCTCTCTTTACCAGGAGCTCGCTCGATCTGGGTAGCGGCGACATCAGAAGATCCCTCTTCGCGGCGAGGTGGAGAAGACGCGGGGCACCCATCATCTGTTGGGGGTGGGCTAGGAGGTGCGTCCTGGCGAGGGGGGGACTGGGGGGTTTTATTTTCTTTCATGTTCTCCCCAGCAGGAGCATCAGACGACGCCGCGGCTGTTGTGGCATTAGCGGTGGCAGATTTCTTAACGGCTGAGGGTTGGGAGATGTTGGCGGTTGTGTCAGCAGTTGGCGACTGATCAGCAGGGGTAGTTGTAGCACCGGCAGAGGTAGTTGTAGCGCCGGTGGAGGCAGCTGTAGCGCCAATAGTAGTGGACTTGGCGGCGGGTGCGGAGGCCACGTCCGCGGTAGTAGATTTGGGGGCCGGGACAGTGATTGTCTCGGTAGCTGTGGCGGCGGAGGCTTTAGCAACACTTTTGCCTTTAGACGCAGCGGTAGTGGTGGGCTGAGCGCCAGGGTTGGAAGGGCCGGCGACGGAAGAGGCTTTGACCAATTTTCTCCTCTTAGGGGCTTTGGCACCCTCACCTTGGTTCTCGGCGCCGCCCCGCTTTTCACGTCGCCCTCAGCGTTGAACTTTGGGGAAAAGCGAGCCATTCTCCTATCGCGGGCTTTCAGGAGTTCGGCGTTTGTGAAGTTCATATCTTCTGCAACAATGAAAAAACATCAGTAACAACATAAGAGGCGAGAAAGAAAATGTCGATAATAGAAGTAAGCCATGGACGACCTAAGTATTTGGGAGTCCTTGAGGAGCCAGCGCCCTCAAGGACTGTTGAGCAGTCAAGGATGGGGAGTGGGGCAAGGAGATTCAGAAAAGCTTTGTCGTTGGCGGACAAGGATTCCTCGGAAGGATCAGTAATCCCATTGGGCTTTTCCGTCCAGTAAAGAGGGAAAAGGGCGGTCCCGTCCCTAAGGGTGAAGGCCTCCGGATAGGCGGGATGAACCGCCACGCGAAAGTACTTCCGTGCGAAGGAGGTCTTCGCGTTACTTTTGTGGGAATCCAGGCACTTCCGGCCGGCCCGAGCCTTTAAGGAAATCCATCCTTTGTTTTTGATGGATTTGGGGTCAACATCGTAGAGGTAGAAGAAACTGGTGGGGGATGGGGCGATGTCAACCGCGGCGCATAAGATTTCAAAGCATCGAATGAAGGCCCAAGCGTTGGGGTGAAGTTGGCAGGGCGCCGCATTGATGTCGCGGAGGACGGTTTGGACAAAAGGCGAAAAAGGGAGCCTGATTCCAAGCTCGCTAAACATGTATTCGTACGAAAAGAAAAAGTGAGATCTCTTTACGTCGCCGTCTAGCTTGTGAGCCCAGGGGCGGTCCTCAGGAAGGCAAATCCAGATCCTGAGTTTGGCGTTAAACTCGTCATCATTGGACAAGCCACCCAAGGAACCCACGAATTCCACGATGAGGTTGCTATCTTGGAAGATGGAAGGTTGGTCTATGGCCTCATGTTTGGAGGCTACTTGGACTGGAAGGGGCAGAGTGGCGAAGGTTTTTAGCCGGTAAGCAGGGATCTCCGGGACCTCTAAACGGAGGCCGCCGGCTGCGGTGGAATCAGGGTCGCTTTCGGAGGAGGAAGTGGAGTGATTAGGGGAGGTAGGGTTTGAAGCCATTTTAGAAACCAGCGAAGTGAAAGACAGGAGAAGATGAGTATGTATATGATGCAAAGATAAGGGCAGTAAGACTCACCGGAGTAAGATGTGAAGAGTGGGTACCGGAAGGGGTGATAAGCGATGGCTCCGGAACGGAAGTTGGCAGAAGGAGTCTGGTAAGCGATTAGGGAGGTAAAGAGGGGTTTCGGAAAGGGATGATTGTAGGGAAGAAGGGTTTTTATAGGGAAAGGGGGGAGTCTGGAAGGGTGACGCGTGTTGGACGCGTGTGGGAGGTTGGAAGTCATGATGGTTTTTGGGGAAGTGGGTTGCGTGTAATGGGGAGTTATTGCGCACGATGGGACGGTTATAAAAAGTGAAGTGACGTTTCCGGAGAAAGAGGGAAATTGATGTAATTGACGCATCACGTGGGGCAGGTGAGGATTCGAAGGGTTTTTGAAATAGGGGAAAGCGCGAAAGGCCTCGCCACTATAATAGCCAAACATCATCGCCCGATAGGTGATACCAGCAACAAAGTTTAGTCGCTCGCCGGGAATACTGCCAATCAACGTTTGGGTGATCGGCACGTGACCAATGCCTGCCACCTTTCCCGCCGGTAGACGATCATGCACCTGTTCCAGCTGACCGCCAGTACGGAGCGATCGCTCTCGCCGCTTGTGGACTTGTGGACTTGTCGGCTCAGGTCGCTCGCCGCTTGTGGACTTGTCAGCTCAGGTTGCTCGCCAAGTCAGTGGACCGGATGACTAAAGATGCTAGTTTCCTTTTGCTCACGCCATGTTGGCGACGTAGTTTGCTTTTCTTTTCTTAAGCCATGTTGGCAGCTCAAATCTCAGTGTGTTATAGGACATATGTAAAGGCATTTAAAAGACACACTTAGCTCTCATACTTCAAGCTCGGTGTCTTGTGGACTAGTGGACTGGGCGAGCCCCTAGAGGGGCAACGCCTAGCATGTAGCCTGCCCCGGGGCAGGGCCCTAACCTTAAGATGGGCCTTGGCTTCGGAGGCCCAATTGGCCCAAGAGATAGTGCCCAAACTCTATAAATAGGGGGGAGTTACCAATTGTGGGGGACTTTTGCTCATTTAATGAAATAACACATGAAATTCAGCATTCTCTTTCTCATTCTCATTCTCTCTCTAGCACAATTCTCCACTCTCTAGGTACTATCCATATCTTCAATGTTCATTCCCAGAACAGTTCTAATAATATTAGTAATTTGTTTCAATAAAAACATTAGTAATTGATTGATTAAATTACGTATTAATTATATAAATTAATTAGATTAATAGTTAAATTTATTTTTAATGAATAATTACTTAACAACATGGCAATCATTTAAAAGGTAACTAATATTTATTTGGTTCTAATCAGCAATCTATAATAAAAATTATAGGTATTTGACTTATTTAGAGAATAAAACCTAAATAAAGTAAATCGTCAAAACCATTAATACTAATTCCGTACTTATAAAATTCAATAAAGTAACTCAATTAATAGCTGTGATTAATTACTTAACAAAAACATGGATATATTGTAAAAATTTGATTAGAAACAATTTTTTTAAACTAATTTAGTAAAATTATTTGGTTCCTTTGATGAATCACTCAAGCTAATCCAGTCCCCCCGTTAAGGTGATTTCTTCCTTCTTAGAATGAAGGCAATCTACTATTCAAAGAATGTTATAACTGCACTAGCACACCTTGCTCAGTGACTAAGAAATCTAAGAACTAGCAACACCAAGACAACCTTGTCTTAGTCTTCTCAAGAATCCTGACCTCACTTGTCTCTCAAGGAACTACAAACAAAGTTTGTGAAAGGTTTGGTTTACACAAAAATGCTTCTAAAACAAGCATAAGTAAACACTATAAGAACAATGAAGATATGTGCGGGTGACTATTAACGCGCGTATTGACATAACACTACGCATGCAACTCAGAACGAAACGATAGCTCAGACTTGTAATTATACAAATAACCTTCTATGGCTTTGTTCTTTTTCAGCTCTCTTTGTCCCTAAACATACCAAATTAGGTCCTCTAACATGTCCCATACCCCTTCTCTCCAAACCTTCTAGTTCCTTCTTTTCTAAAAAATCTTCACTATCATTGTTTGAACATAAAAAAAAAACTAAAAAGGAAGCAAAGAGAAGATAAGGGCTGATTCTCCTGTATATATATCCCCCTCTGCTCCCACTTTCTACCCCATTCTCTTTCTTCTCTCCCTCTCTCTCCTCTTGTCTCTATCTCTCCTCTCTTTTTTCTCTGTTTTGGTTATCACTCATAAGTCCAACTGCAGAAAAAAATGTAGCTTTCTTCAACTTCCGTTGTTCTTCTTTTTTTATATAAGTTCTTTTGTTCTTGATCTTTTTTTTTCATATAATAGTCTTTTTGTCTCACCTTTTTGCTCAGATATTGATTGCTATGGTGGCAAAAAACTCCAACAACACCAATGAGGATGACTTGAGGAAAGGTCCTTGGAGTATAGAAGAGGAAAGAACCATCGCGGAACTTCATGCAATGTTTGGGAACAAATGGGCCAAAATGGCCACATAGGTATATGTATCTCCTTTGTCTAGCTATGACTATTTTCTTGTTGTATATATGATGATGAATTGATGACGATGATGATGATGATGATATACATGCTTGCAGAAAATTATATTATAAATGTATGTAAAGTTTTGATCTTTGTGATCTGTGTTCAAGTTATCAATATTTTCGCTTCTGTGTATTTTTTTGTTCTTGATTTTTAATGTAGGTCATTTTGGTTTCTCTGTTTTCTCTGTTCATGGTTTTAGTGCGATAATTTTGGTTTCAAAAGTGAAAATGGATCAATCTGTTGTATGATCTGTGATTTAATTGTGTTGTTTTCACTGGTGTTGATCATCATTTAATTTCAAGATTTCGATAATGGATACAGATTTAATTAGATCTGCAACATTTTTTTATGACAGTGACAGGGATGAGAAACCAAGAGGGACCAAAAAAAGCCATTTTTTTGTTCATGCTTTGTGTGCTTGTTTATTTTTCTTATCTATTTTTCAAAAATTTTCATCCATATTAATTCTAGTGCATGAAGGTTTTTATAAACATAAATTATAGGTATTTGACTACTTTATAGAATAAAACCTGAATAAAGTAAATCATCAAAACCATTAATACTAATTCTATATTTAAAAAAATTCAATAAAGTAACTCAATTAATAGCTGTGATTAATTACTTAATAAAAAGATGGGTATATTGTTAAAATTTGATTATAAACAATTTTTTTACCTAATTTAGTAAAATTATTTAGTTCAAAATAAAATTAGATATTAAGTATGTTCTAAAAAATTTAAATGAATTAAAATAAAATAATTATAATAACTAAAATATAAAGAGCAAAAGTTTTCAATTAAATTTCAAAATAAAGATTAAACCTTAAAATTAAAAAGAGTATTTGAATTTAAATAATTAATTTAGCGTTTGAGAATCAAACTCTCATTGGTAGTTCGTGAATCTCATTCTCGATTGAGAGACTTACAACGCGTGAAACTCACTCTCCATTAAGAGACTTAAGAATGACTGTTGAAAACAAAAATATAAAAGAGTTAAGAATAGCTTCTTTGATAATTTTTGCAAAGTCATGATCACATGTTCTCACAAAGAACAATACAAAGTAAGAAGTGCAATGATGTCACTATCACACTTCTATGGAATACTTGGTGTGCAACAGCGACCGCAACCACAATTTAAAACTCTTGTTTCTAATTTGTAGGTGCAAATCCAATTGGAGTTTATTTGGATGAGATGAATGATTATGATGACCTGCTTTGTCTAATTGACTTTTCAGCTGGCACTGCTGATCAAGAATTTGTCATGGACTTTATGAGATTCTGGGAGCAACAACATTTCGGGAGCAACAACGACGTGTCTGAGATATGCTAATTGTACAGCATAGAGGCAACAAGAGAATATGCTGGTTCTGTAATAGGAAGTGACAATGAATTAGGCTTTTTGAAGGCCATAGATTACCTTAGTTTATGGAGTTCATAAGAGTGATCATAGCACACCAGAACATGGATTTACAAGGATTGGCGTGGTTTGAGTACTAAATTTTTTTGCGGAGATTAGACATTTAAAATTAATGCTTTGAGTTTGGATTTTTTTTATTCTGGGATTATTCAAAATTTAGTCCCCTGAAAAATCCAAACTCAAAGCATTAATTTTAAGTGTCTAATCTTCGCAAAAAAAAAAATAGTAATAAAACCACACAAATCTATGTTCTGGTGTGCTATGATCACTCTTATTAACTCCATAAACTAAGATCATCTATGGCCTTGAAAATGTCCAATTCACTATCAATTCCTATTACAGAACCAACATATTCTCTTGTTGTCTCTATGTTGTTTAATTAGCATATCTCAGACACGTCGTTGTTGCTCCCGGAATGCTGTTGCTCCTAGAATTTCGAAAAGTCCATGACAAATTCTTGATCAGCAAGGCCAGTTGAAAAGTCAATTAGACTAAGCTGGTCATCATAATCATTCATCTCCTTCAAATAAACTCCAATTGGATTTGCACCTACAAATTAGAAGCAAGTGTTTTAAATTGCAGTTGCGGTCGTTGTTGCCCACCAGAAATTCCATAGAAATGTGATAGATATGGAAATATGATAGAGACACCATTGTACTTCTTACTTTGTATTGTCCTTTTTCAGAACATGTGATATTGACTTTGCAAAAATTATTCAAGAAGCTATTTTTAACTCTTTTCTATGTTGTTTTCAACAGTCATTCTTCAAAAAATTTATATGAGTATAATTAATCACCCACTTAAAAACTAAAAAATATTATACAAAATTATAAGTATGGATACAAACAAGAAAATGTAATATTTTTCTAAATTCAATTTTTGCTTAATATATTTATTTCTCAATATATATTATACTTTAATTCAATCACTATTATTATTAATTAGCTTACACGTACCATATCATTCAAATAATAATAATAAGAAAATAATAATAATAAGGTATATATGATACATTGTTTGAAAAGGTAAAACTTTAGATTTTAAATTTTAATTTAGTTCTAATAATATTAGTAATTTGTTTGAAGAAAAACATTAGTAATTGATTGATTAAATTACGTATTAATTATATAAATTAATTAGATTAATAGTAAAATTTATTTTTAATGAATAATTACTTAACAACAGGGCAATCATTTAAAAGGTAACTAATATTTATTTGGTTCTAATCAGCAATCTATAATAAAAATTATAGGTATATGACTTATTTAGAGAATAAAACCTAAATAAAGTAAATCGTCGAAACCATTAATACTAATTCCGTACTTATAAAATTCAATAAAGTAACTCAATTAATAGCTGTGATTAATTACTTAATAAAAAGATGGGTATATTGTAAAAATTTGATTAGAAACAATTTTTTTAAACTAATTTAGTAAAATTATTTGGTTCATTTGATGAATCACTCAAGCTAATCCAGTCCACCCGTTAAGGTGATTTCTTCCTTCTTAGAATGAAGGCAATCTACTATTCAAAGATTGTTATAACTGCACTAGCACACCTTGCTCAGTGACTAACAAATCTAAGAACTAGCAACACCAAGACAACCTTGTCTTAGTCTTCTCAAGAATACTGACCTCACTTGTCTCTCAAGGAACTACAAACAAAGTTTGTGAAAGGTTTGGTTTACACAAAAATGCTTCTAAAACAAGCATAAGTAAACACTATAAGAACAATGAAGATATGTGCGGGTGACTATTAACGCGCGTATTGACATAACACTACGCATGCAACTCAGAACGAAACGATAGCTCAGACTTGTAATTATACAAATAACCCGCTATGCCTTTGTTCTTTTTCAGCTCTCTTTGTCCCTAAACATACCAAATTAGGTCCTCTAACATGTCCCATACCCCTTCTCTCCATACCTTCTAGTTCCTTCTTTTCTAAAAAATCTTCACTATCCTTGTTTGAACATAAAAAAAAAAAACGAAAAAGGAAGCAAAGAGAAGATAAGGGCTGATTCTCCTGTATATATATCCCCCTCTGCTCTCACTTTCTACCCTATTCTCTTTCTTCTCTCCCTCTCTCTCCTCTTGTCTCTATCTCTCCTCTCTTTTCTCCGTTTTGGTTATCACTCATAAGTCCAACTGAAGAAAAAAATGTAGTTTTCTTCGACTTCTGTTGTTCTTCTTTTTTTATGTAAGTTCTTTTGTTCTTGATCTTTTTTTTTCATATAATAGTCTTTTTGTCTCACCTTTTTTCTCAGATATTGATTGCTATGGCGGCAAAAAACTCCAACAACACCAATGAGGATGACTTGAGGAAAGGTCCTTGGAGTATAGAAGAGGAAAGAACCATCGTGGAACTTCATGCAATGTTTGGGAACAAATGGGCCAAAATGGCCACACAGGTATATGTATCTCCTTTGTCTAGCTATGACTATTTGCTTGTTGTATATATGATGATGAATTGATGACGATGATGATGATGATGATATACATGCTTGCAGAAAATTATTTTATAAATGTATGTAAAGTTTTGATCTTTGTGATCTGTGTTCAAGTTATCAATATTTTCGCTTCTGTGTATTTTTTTGTTCTTGATTTTTAGTGTAGGTCATTTTGGTTTCTCTGTTTTCTCTGTTCTTGGTTTTAGTGCGATAATTTTGGTTTCAAAAGTGAAAATGGATCAATCTGTTGTATGATCTGTGATTTAATTGTGTTGTTTTCACTGGTGTTGATCATCATTTAATTTCAAGATTTCGATAATGGATACAGATTTAATTAGATCTGCAACATTTTTTTTTTGACAGTGACAGGGATGAGAAACCAAGAGGGAGAAGAAAAAGCCATTTTTTTGTTCATGCTTTATGTGCTTGTTTATTATTATTATCTATTTTTCGAAAATTTTCATCCAAATTAATTCTAGTGCATGAAGGTTTTTATAAACATAAATTATAGGTATTTGACTTCTTTAGAGAATTAAACTTGAATAAAGTAAATCATCAAAACCATTAATACTAATTCTATATTTAAAAAAATTCAATAAAGTAACTCAATTAATAGCTGTGATTAATTACTTAATAAAAAGATGGGTATATTGTTAAAATTTGATTATAAACAATTTTTTTACCTAATTTAGTAAAATTATTTAGTTCAAAATAAAATTAGATATTAAGTATGTTCTAAAAAAATTAAATGAATTAAAATAAAATTATTATAATAACTAAAATATAAAGAGCAAAAGTTTTTAATTAAATTTCAAAATAAAGATTAAACCTTAAAATTAAAAAGAGTATTTGAATTTAAATAATTAATTTAGCGTTTGAGAATCATACTCTCATTGGTAGTTCGTGAATCTCACTCTCGACTGAGAGACTTACAACGCGTGAAACTCACTCTCCATTAAGAGACTTAAGAATGACTGTTGAAAACAAAAATATAAAAGAGTTAAGAATAGCTTCTTGAAGAATTTTTGCAAAGTCATGATCACATGTTCTCACAAAGAACAATACAGAGTAAGAAGTGCAATGATGTCACTATCACATTTCTATGGAATACTTGGTGTGTGTAAGACCTGGATTTGCAGAACCAGTTAAGTTCCGACTCACGCGTAGAATCAGTGTAAACGTGACAGGAGTTTGTTGTTTGAGAAAGATCAATGAAGAAGAAAGTTCAGGAATTGCTTGAGGTATGTTGCGTAGTCGCTGTAGGAATTAGTGCGAGTTGTCTGCACACCTGCCTTATGGCGAGCGTGTCCAGAATAGGCTATTTCGCTCTTAAAGCAACGTTTTAAGTGAGATTTCGAACTCTTGGAAAATTTAAAGTTTCTCTTTATTTTTCCATCGACCAGCGTTTCATTTCGGAACTCTGGACTGTACGCACGATAGGTTTAACTTTTCGGATGTCCGCCGACGCTAATTTCTTTGCTTCGAAACCTTAGTTTTGAGCGAAGGATGAAGACTTTTTCTATTCGGGACATCTAACGAAGATTCCGTCCGCATTGCCAGACTTGTTTCGACATTTCCAATCTTTCTTCTGTTGGAAGTTTTGTCATCTGAGCATCACAGCAAAAAGTAGTTTTTCGGGACAGACTGACTTACACCGCTTTTGGCGTTTTGGATATCGTTTTTCCCAAATCTTAGATATTTGTTTTGAGTTCTGGAATTCTGACGCCAGAATCTCTCTTAGAATTCCACGGTGATCGTGCTGCAAAAATCAGAATCGCGAAATTTTCATTTTCCCGCGATTTCGCCCGCCTATAAATAGGCGAAAAAGCAAAATATCTTCCATTTTTCCTCCATTTGTGGCTGATTTCGTGGAGAGCAAGGGGGGAGGGGATTTCCGCGAAAACTTGACCAATCTTCGTGCAGTTCGTCCCTACTTCTAGGTATCAAGGTAACTAACACGATTCCTACCTCTGATTGTTGTTTCTGTTGCGTTTCTGAAGTCGTTTCTGTGCTCACAGTTTTGAGCTTTTTCTAAAATGGTCCGATTTCTTCGATTTCTTGGTTGGGTTATGTTCCTTACGTTCCCCTGAGTCTAAAACCTCTGTCAGTAAACGCTGATTGTGATCCAGTTGTCCAGGATCTGAAAAACTGTTTCAAAACCCTTTTTGTCTCACATTTCGAAACTTTATTGTCGAAAAGACTTAATCTGACTTCGTGCCTTTAGGATTTGTTGTCACGGATGTCATGAGGATCATTGCTGTCAAATTTGTTTTCAGAACTGATAACTTTGAAGTTTTGAGCCTTTATTTTGGACCAAAATGCCCCTGGATAGTCGTATTTCGGCCCGATTGTCCGAAAATTGTTCTGACAGTTTCTTTGCCTTAGTTTTACCCTAAAACTACCTTGTGAATTGATTTGATCGAAGAAAAAGAGTCGAAGCCCTTTTTCCTTTGAGGCCGTGGGTTATTACCTTTAGGGGGAGTTTTTCGTTTTCGAAAACTTGTCCTTTCGTACCCGATTGTCGTATTCTGAAGCTTTAATGCTTTGTCTATCGTTTATGTATTGTTTTGCGATCGAACTAATCGATTTTGTTTGGTTTCTGCTTTGTTTTCCTCCGAGGTTCAGTTGAAGGAACTTTGGAATACTCAGAGCAATTGTTTGAGGAGAACTTTGTTTGCGAAGCTGGAACAGCTCGAGGTTAGGGCAACTTACATATATATTAGCTATGATTGCATGATAGGCATCGATAAATTCGACTTATGCTTTGCTATGATATTGATTATGATGATGGTTTATTGTTATGATTGTTTTCATAACTTATGATATTGATGATATGTTGAATTGAGCGTTTCGACGCAACTTCGGAGTGGAGGTTCATTGATCTGGTGATCTTTGACATTTCGGGTTGGATGAACAACCCTAGGCAAGTTCGAATGTGGGGTTTGAGACTTAGCCATTTGTTGGGATTCGTTGGAATTCCTAGACTTTCCCCGGGAAATGTATTTTGGGTGGTTGATTTTTTTGGAAACTTAGAATGATAGAGCTTTCGAAAAATAAAGACTTGGGAAACTTAGACTTTGAGAAATAAACTCATAATTTGACTAATTTGAATTGAAATCATTTTCATTAACGTTTAAGCATAGGAGAACTGAAGGGGAAAAATATTTACGAAAGGCGGGGGAAAAGTCGACCTTTGTTGTGGGTTTGGAGAGTTATCGGAATTGGGAAAGCCACTAAGGTGAGCTATGGTGACGATTGAAAGTCACCGAGTACGTTAGTACTCTTGGGGAAGTGTTATGGAGCCGTGTTGTATTGACCGACACCTAGTGCTCTTGTTGTTTGGGCTGTGTTGTATTGACCGACGCTAGACCCTCGTGTAATCTTGTTGGTGGAGTTGTGTTGTATTGACCGACACTAACTCTTGGGTTGTTTTGAGTTTGGGTCGGAGCAGTTTGTTGTTTGGCTATCTAAAGGATAAGCCGGGGGAACTATAAGTTGCCAAGTACATTGGTACTCCTTCGCTCGTTGAGCAGTTTATTTAGCCATCCAAAGGATGAGCCGGGAAGCTTCACTGAGGCGTGAGACTTCGTGAAAGCATGGAACTTCACTGAAGCGTGAGACTTCGTGAAAGTGAGTAAGCTTCACTGAGGCGTGAGACTTCGTGAAAGCAGAAACTTCACTGAGGCGGGAGACCTCGTGGAGACGGGAACCTTCGCTGAAACGGGAGACTTTGCGGAGGCGTACACCTTTGCTGAAGCGGGAGACTTTGCGGAGGCGTGCAACTTCACTGAAGCGTGAGACTTCGTGAAGGCGCGAAACTTCACTGAAGCGTGAGACTTCGTGAATGTGTGAGATTTCACTGAAGCGTGAGACTTCGTGAAAGCGTAAGACCCCATTGAAGCGTGAGACTTCATGGAAGCGTGAGATTTCATCGTCGTTTACCCTAGGGCAACGACAGGGAACATTGGTTTAGTTGGATACGTGTGTGTTGGGAGGACGATACATTGTTTGACTAACCTTATCACCTAACTTCATATGTTGAGATTATGATGATTTGATGTTGATGAACATCGTTAGGTATTAATGATTGAACTGTGTAGGAGATTCGAGAACATGCTATGTATATACCTTAGAGTAGGCAATACATAACTTATATGTATATATATACAACATATGTATATATCCCCTTTATCACAAGTTGATTGTATATCTATTGTATTCTGTAAGTTGACCCTAGCGCCTTGGCTTTGTTTGTATGTTTGTGTTTGGGCGGTCGGCCTGCTGCCAGGCGTCTGTCAGCCGATTCGTGATGATTCGTTGTGCGGGAAAGACCCGGAGCGGAACGACTATTACTGAAGCTTTCGACGAGGACCCGGACTTCATGCCTGATCGAGGGAGGGTCGATGATAGTAGTGTGGGGTATGGGTGGTTAGAGTCTTTTGGAGTTGGTTGTTAATGTAATAGCTCTGATTCGTTTTGCTTTTGGGACAGGGTAGGTTCCCGATGCATGGCTTTTTGTGTGGTTCTCTTACGGAGGGATCACAGTGAGTCAGTCGGACCATAGGGGTCTTTGCTTAGGCCATTTTGAGGCCGACTTTCTCCTAGTGGTTTGTAATTATACTTTTTCTCACTCACACTTCTGGATTTGTAAATATTTGCCTACGGGCACACTGCTTTGGAGTCACTGCGAGTGCGCGTGACATGGAGTGCAGCTGAGGCTGTACATGTATATATGTTGTATATCGGTTAGTTTAGTAGTTGGGTTTTGTCTTTACTTCCTTATCGTTTTGATTTAAAGGAAAGAAAACGAAAAAAAATTACCTGTTTTCCGCGTAAAGATTATTTTTGGTTACTAAAGTGACACCTGGAAATCGGGGTGTTACAGTGTGCAACAGCGACCGCAACCACAATTTAAAACTCTTGTTTCTAATTTGTAGGTGCAAATCCAATTGGAGTTTATTTGGATGAGATGAATGATTATGATGACCTGCTTTGTCTAATTGACTTTTCAGCTGGCACTGCTGATCAAGAATTTGTCATGGACTTTATGAGATTCTGGGAGCAACAACATTTTGGGAGCAACAACGACGTGTCTGAGATATGCTAATTGTACAGCATAGAGGCAACAAGAGAATATGCTGGTTCTGTAATAGGAAGTGACAGTGAATTAGACTTTTTGAAGGCCATAGATTACCTTAGTTTATGGAGTTAATAAGAGTGATCATAGCACACCAGAACATGGATTTACAAGGATTGGCGTGGTTTGAGTACTAAATTTTTTTGCGGAGATTAGACATTTAAAATTAATGCTTTGAGTTTGGATTTTTTTTATTCTGGGATTATTCAAAATTTAGTCCCCTGAAAAATCCAAACTCAAAGCATTAATTTTAAGTGTCTAATCTTCGCAAAAAAAAAAAATAGTAATAAAACCAGACAAATCTATGTTCTGGTGTGCTATGATCACTCTTATTAACTCCATAAACTAAGATAATCTATGGCCTTCAAAATGTCCAATTCACTATCAATTCCTATTACAGAACCAACATATTCTCTTGTTGTCTCTATGTTGTTTAATTAGCATATCTCAGACACGTCGTTGTTGCTCCCGGAATGCTGTTGCTCCTAGAATTTCGAAAAGTCCATGACAAATTCTTGATCAGCAAGGCCAGTTGAAAAGTCAATTAGACTAAGCTGGTCATCATAATCATTCATCTCCTTCAAATAAACTCCAATTGGATTTGCACCTACAAATTAGAAGCAAGTGTTTTAAATTGCAGTTGCGGTCGTTGTTGCCCACCAGAAATTCCATAGAAATGTGATAGATATGGAAATATGATAGAGACACCATTGTACTTCTTACTTGGTATTGTCCTTTTTCAGAACATGTGATATTGACTTTGCAAAAATTATTCAAGAAGCTATTTTTAACTCTTTTCTATGTTGTTTTCAACAGTCATTCTTCAAAAAATTTATATGAGTATAATTAATCACCCACTTAAAAACTAAAAAATATTATACAAAATTATAAGTATGGATACAAACAAGAAAATGTAATATTTTTCTAAATTCAATTTTTGCTTAATATATTTATTTCTCAATATATATTATACTTTAATTCAATCACTATTATTATTAATTAGCTTACACGTACCATATCATTCAAATAATAATAATAAGAAAATAATAATAATAAGGTATATATGATACATTGTTTGAAAAGGTAAAACTTTAGATTGTAAATTTTAATTTAGTTCTAATAATATTAGTAATTTGTTTGAAGAAAAACATTAGTAATTGATTGATTAAATTACGTATTAATTATATAAATTAATAAGATTAATAGTAAAATTTATTTTTAAGGAATAATTACTTAACAACATGGCAATCATTTAAAAGGTAACTAATATTTATTTGGTTCTAATCAGCAATCTATAATAAAAATTATAGGTATTTGACTTATTTAGAGAATAAAACCTAAATAAAGTAAATCGTCGAAACCATTAATACTAATTCCGTACTTATAAAATTCAATAAAGTAACTCAATTAATAGCTGTGATTAATTACTTAATAAAAAGATGGGTATATTGTAAAAATTTGATTAGAAACAATTTTTTTAAACTAATTTAGTAAAATTATTTGGTTCATTTGATGAATCACTCAAGCTAATCCAGTCCACCCGTTAAGGTGATTTCTTCCTTCTAAGAATGAAGGCAATCTACTATTCAAAGATTGTTATAACTGCACTAGCACACCTTGCTCAGTGACTAACAAATCTAAGAACTAGCAACACCAAGACAACCTTGTCTTTGTCTTCTCAAGAATACTGACCTCACTTGTCTCTCAAGGAACTACAAACAAAGTTTGTGAAAGGTTTGGTTTACACAAAAATGCTTCTAAAACAAGCATAAGTAAACACTATAAGAACAATGAAGATATGTGCGGGTGACTATTAACGCGCGTATTGACATAACACTACGCATGCAACTCAGAACGTAACGATAGCTCAGACTTGTAATTATACAAATAACCCTCTATGCCTTTGTTCTTTTTCAGCTCTCTTTGTCCCTAAACATACCAAATTAGGTCCTCTAACATGTCCCATACCCCTTCTCTCCATACCTTCTAGTTCCTTCTTTTCTAAAAAATCTTCACTATCCTTGTTTGAACATAAAAAAAAAACGAAAAAGGAAGCAAAGAGAAGATAAGGGCTGATTCTCCTGTATATATATCCCCCTCTGCTCTCACTTTCTACCCCATTCTCTTTCTTCTCTCCCTCTCTCTCCTCTTGTCTCTATCTCTCCTCTCTTTTTTCTCCGTTTTGGTTATCACTCATTAGTCCAACTGAAGAAAAAAATGTAGTTTTCTTCGACTTCTGTTGTTCTTCTTTTTTTATATAAGTTCTTTTTTTCTTGATCTTTTTTTTTTTTTTTCATATAATAGTCGTTTTGTCTCACCTTTTTTCTCAGATATTGATTGCTATGGCGGCAAAAAACTCCAACAACACCAATGAGGATGACTTGAGGAAAGGTCCTTGGAGTATAGAAGAGGAAAGAACCATCGTGGAACTTCATGCAATGTTTGGGAACAAATGGGCCAAAATAGCCACACAGGTATATGTATCTCCTTTGTCTAGCTATGACTATTTGCTTGTTGTATATATGATGATGAATTGATGACGATGATGATGATGATGATATACATGCTTGCAGAAAATTATTTTATAAATGTATGTAAAGTTTTGATCTTTGTGATCTGTGTTCAAGTTATCAATATTTTCGCTTCTGTGAATTTTTTTGTTCTTGATTTTTAGTGTAGGTCATTTTGGTTTCTCTGTTTTCTCTGTTCTTGGTTTTAGTGCGATAATTTTGGTTTCAAAAGTGAAAATGGATCAATCTGTTGTACGATTTGTGATTTAATTGTGTTGTTTTCACTGGTGTTGATCATCATTTAATTTCAAGATTTCGATAATGGATACAGATTTAATTAGATCTGCAACATTTTTTTTATGACAGTGACAGGGATGAGAAACCAAGAGGGAGAAGAAAAAGCCATTTTTTTGTTCATGCTTTATGTGCTTGTTTATTTTTATTATCTATTTTTCGAAAATTTTCATCCAAATTAATTCTAGTGCATGAAGGTTTTTATAAACATAAATTATAGGTATTTGACTTCTTTAGAGAATAAAACCTGAATAAAGTAAATCATCAAAACCATTAATACTAATCTATATTTAAAAAAATTCAATAAAGTAACTCAATGAATAGCTGTGATTAATTACTTAATAAAAAGATGGGTATATTGTTAAAATTTGATTATAATCAATTTTTTTACCTAATTTAGTAAAATTATTTAGTTCAAAATAAAATTAGATATTAAGTATGTTCTAAAAAATTTAAATGAATTAAAATAAAATAATTATAATAACTAAAATATAAAGAGCAAAAGTTTTCAATTAAATTTCAAAATAAAGTTTAAACCTTAAAATTAAAAAGAGTATTTGAATTTAAATAACTAATTTAGCGTTTGAGAATCATACTCTCATTGGTAGTTCGTGAATCTCACTCTCGACTGAGAGACTTACAACGCGTGAAACTCACTCTCCATTAAGAGACTTAAGAATGACTGTTGAAAACAAAAATATAAAAGAGTTAAGAATAGCTTCTTGAAGAATTTTTGCAAAGTCATGATCACATGTTCTCACAAAGAACAATACAGAGTAAGAAGTGCAATGATGTCACTATCACATTTCTATGGAATACTTGGTGTGCAACAGCGACCGCAACCACAATTTAAAACTCTTGTTTCTAATTTGTAGGTGCAAATCCAATTGGAGTTTATTTGGATGAGATGAATGATTATGATGACCTGCTTTGTCTAATTGACTTTTCAGCTGGCACTGCTGATCAAGAATTTGTCATGGACTTTATGAGATTCTGGGAGCAACAACATTTTGGGAGCAACAACGACGTGTCTGAGATATGCTAATTGTACAGCATAGAGGCAACAAGAGAATATGCTGGTTCTGTAATAGGAAGTAACAGTGAATTAGACTTTTTGAAGGCCATAGATTACCTTAGTTTATGGAGTTAATAAGAGTGATCATAGCACACCAGAACATGGATTTACAAGGATTGGCGTGGTTTGAGTACTAAATTTTTTTGCGGAGATTAGACATTTAAAATTAATGCTTTGAGTTTGGATTTTTTTTATTCTGGGATTATTCAAAATTTAGTCCCCTGAAAAATCCAAACTCAAAGCATTAACTTTAAGTGTCTAATCTTCGCAAAAAAAAAAAAAAACTTGTAATAAAACCACACAAATCTATGTTCTGGTGTGCTATGATCACTCTTATTAACTCCATAAACTAAGATAATCTATGGCCTTCAAAATGTCTAATTCACTATCACTTCCTATTACAGAACCAACATATTCTCTTGTTGTCTCTATGCTGTTTAATTAGCATATCTCAGACACGACGTTGTTGCTCCCGGAATGCTGTTGCTCCTAGAATTTCAAAAAGTCCATGACAAATTCTTGATCAGCAGGGCCAGCTGAAAAGTCAATTAGACTAAGCTGGTCATCATAATCATTCATCTCCTCCAAATAAACTCCAATTGGATTTGCACCTACAAATTAGAAGCAAGTGTTTTAAATTGCAGTTGCGGTCGTTGTTGCCCACCAGAAATTCCATAGAAATGTGATAGATATGGAAATATGATAGAGACAACATTGTACTTCTTACTTTGTAGTGTCCTTTTTCAGAACATGTGATATTGACTTTGCAAAAATTATTCAAGAAGCTATTTTTAACTCTTTTCTATGTTGTTTCCAACAGTCATTCTTCAAAAAATTTATATGAGTATTATTAATCACCCACTTAAAAACTATAAAATATTATTCAAAATTATAAGTATGGATACAAATAAGAAAATGTAATATTTGTCTAAATTCAATTTTTTCTTAATATATTTATTTCTTAATATATATTATACTTTAATTCAATCACTATTATTATTAATTAGCTTACACGTACCATATCAGTCAAATAATAATAATAAAATAATAATAAGGTATATATGATACATTGTTTGAAAAGGTAAAACTTTAGATTTTAAATTTTAATTTAGTTCTAATAATATTAGTAATTTGTTTCAATAAAAACATTAGTAATTGATTGATTAAATTACGTATTAATTATATAAATTAATTAGATTAATAGTAAAATTTATTTTTAATGAATAATTACTTAACAACATGGCACTCATTTGAAAGGTAACTAATATTTATTTGGTTCTAATCAGCAATCTATAATAAAAATTATAGGTATTTGACTTATTTAGAGAATAAAACCTAAATAAAGAAAATCGTCAAAACCATTAATACTAATTCCGTACTTATAAAATTCAATAAAGTAACTCAATTAATAGCTGTGATTAATTACTTAATAGAAAGATGGGTATATTGTAAAAATTTGATTAGAAACAATTTTTTTAAACTAATTTAGTAAAATTATTTGGTTAATTTGATGAATCTGTAAGATCATGTTTTGATCTAGTAGTACAACTCTATTTTTTGATGATTACAAATTAGCCTTTTGATATGAACAACTATGGTACTCTAACGTGTTTTCTGAGTGTGCTTTCAACAGGTTCTGACCTTGTCACAAATTCACACAAATCAGTTGCACTGTGCTTAAAGAGTGATCCTAGCAACGCTTTCGCATTCTCCATGTTCAGTCTGAACAGTGGAAAAGCTTCAGAAGATCTGAAGTAAATCAAGCTCTGATAAGGACTCAGCTCACTTGAAGCTCTGATGATCCAGACGTTCTGACAACCCAGTGACTCTGAAGGCTCAGAAGTTCTGATGGTGTAGAAGACTCTGAAGATCCAGAAGCTGAAAAGTGAAGACTCTGAAGTCCAGAAGCAACTGGCTCTGAAGACCATGTACTGATCCTCTGAAGTGAAGATCAGAAGGTACAGTGGTCAGAGGATCCAAGCTTCCTTCTGACTCTGATCAACCAGCTTCACAAGTTCCAACACGAAGAGCTCCTCTGATCAGAAGTCTACGAGGTTAAAGGTCAAGTCACTATCCAAAGTACAAAAGCAAAGTGTACTATCCTGACGACCTAACCTACATTCTCAGCCACAGCAAAAGTTGGAATTTCCAGAACTGCCCTCCAACGGTAGCATTCTCATGCAACGTTCAAACCCTAATCCTTGGAGTATATATAGAGGCTGAAGATTGAAAGAAGCGGCTAGAAGAACCTATACACGCGCAAGCTATATTCAAACCTTCTAAGCTTTCTTTCATCTTGAATTTCATTGTGTTTACTATAAGATTTTTAGAAGCATTCTCTTTGTAAACTAGAACTTCATATACAGTTGTATAGTTTGCCTTTAGGAGATCAAGGTTGATCGTATCCTAAAGTAGACTAAGAGAGTGAATCTTAGTGTGAGCTAAGTCAGTGTATTGTTAGTCACTTGTAGGTTTCAAGTGCAGTTGTAACACATACCTGATTAGTGGATTGCCTTCATTCTAAGAAGGAAGAAATCACCTTAACGGGTGGACTGGATTAGCATGAGTGATTTATCAAGTGAATCAGGATAAAATCCTTGTGTGCTTTTCTATCTCTTATCTTAAGCACCTCTTGAGTCTCGAAAAGATTTGTTAAAATCTTAAGGTGGAAGTTTTATCCTGAAAACGTTATTCAAACCCCCCTTTCTACCGTTTTTCATACCTTCAATTGGTATCAGAGCGCAAGTTCTGATTACCACACCTAACAGTGTTCAGTGATCCGGGCCGGTGTGAAAAACAATGGCTACCACCAGTGAAACACAGAAAGATGGATACAATGCAAAGCCTCCCATGTTCGACGGTCAAAGGTTCGAATACTGGAAAGATAGACTTGAAAGTTTCTTTCTGGGTTTCGATGCAGATCTCTGGGATATTATTGTGGATGGCTATGAGCGTCCAGTTGATGCAGAAGGCAAGAAGATCCCAAGGTTAGACATGACTGCAGATCAAAAGAAGCTGTACTCACAACATCACAAAGCTAGAGCAATTCTTCTAAGTGCTATCTCTTATGAAGAGTACCAAAAGATTACAGATCGTGAGTTTGCTAAGGGCATCTTTGAATCCTTAAAGATGTCTCATGAAGGAAACAAGAAAGTGAAGGAATCGAAGGCGTTGTCCTTGATTCAAAAGTATGAATCCTTCATCATGGAACCAAACGAGTCCATTGAAGAAATGTTCTCCAGATTCCAGTTACTTGTAGCTGGAATACGACCTCTCAACAAGAGCTACACAAAAAAAAGATCATGTCATAAGGGTCATCAGGAGTCTTCCTGAAAGCTGGATGCCTTTGGTGACATCAATAGAGCTCACGAGAGATGTCGAGCGTATGAGTTTAGAAGAACTCATCAGCATTCTGAAGTGCCATGAGCTGAAGCGTGCTGAGATGCAAGATCTGAGGAAAAAATCTATTGCCTTGAAATCCAAATCTGAGAAGGCTAAGTCTGAGAAGTCAAAGGCTCTCCAAGCTGAAGCAGAAGAATCTGAAGAAGCATCAGAAGATTCTGATGAAGATGAGCTGACTCTGATCTCTAAAAGACTCAACCGCATCTGGAAGTACAAGTAGAGCAAGTACAAAGGCTCTAGAAAGGCCAAAGGAAAGTCTGAATCCTCAGGCCAGAAGAAGTCATCAATCAAGGAAGTCACATGTTTTGAGTGCAAAGAATCAGGGCACTACAAAAGGATTGTCCAAAGTTGAAGAAGGACAAAAGGCCAAAGAAGCACTTCAAGACGAAGAAAAGTCTGATGGTGACGTTTGACGAATCAGAGTCAGAGGATGTTGACTCTGATGGTGAAGTTCAAGGACTCATGGCCATTGTCAAAGACAAAGGAGCAGAGTCAAAAGAAGTACTTGACTCTGACTCAGCATCAGAAGAAGATCCTAACTCAGACGATGAAAATGAGATATCCTTGATAACTCCACTGAAACACCAATCATGGTATCTGGACAGTGGATGCTCGCGTCACATGACGGGAGAAAGGCGTATGTTCCAAGAGCTAAAACTTAAGCCTGGAGGCGAAGTTGGCTTTGGTGGCAATGAAAAGGGTAAAATTGTTGGTACTGGTACTATTTGTGTAGATAGTAGTCCATGCATTGATAATGTTCTATTGGTAGACGGCTTAACTCATAACTTATTGTCTATAAGTCAATTAGCTGACAAGGGTTATGATGTTATTTTCAATCAAAAGTCTTGCAGGGCTGTAAGTCAGATCGATGGCTCTGTTCTGTTTAACAGCAAGAGGAAGAACAACATTTATAAGATCAGATTATCTGAATTGGAAGCTCAGAATGTGAAGTGCCTTCTTTCTGTTAATGAGGAGCAGTGGGTATGGCATAGACGGTTAGGGCATGCCAGCATGAGAAAGATTTCTCAGCTGAGTAAGCTAAACCTTGTCAGGGGCTTACCCACTCTGAAGTTCTCTTCAGACGCTCTCTGTGAAGCATGTCAGAAAGGCAAATTCACTAAAGTCCCTTTCAAGGCAAAGAATGTTGTCTCAACCTCAAGGCCGTTGGAACTTCTGCATATCGACCTGTTTGGACCAGTGAAAACTGAGTCTATAGGTCGCAAGAGATATGGGATGGTCATTGTTGACGACTATAGTCGCTGGACATGGGTAAAATTTCTATCCCGCAAGGATGAGTCTCACTCTGTGTTCTCTACCTTCATAGCCCAAGTGCAAAACGAGAAGGCTTGTAGGATTGTGCGTGTCAGAAGTGACCATGGTGGAGAGTTTGAGAATGACAAGTTTGAGAGTTTGTTTGATTCCTATGGAATTGCACATGATTTCTCTTGTCCCAGAACTCCTCAACAAAATGGTGTTGTTGAGAGGAAGAACAGAACTCTTCAGGAGATGGCTAGAACCATGCTCCAAGAAACTGGCATGGCTAAGCACTTTTGGGCAGAGGCAGTAAACACAGCGTGTTACATTCAGAACAGAATCTCAGTGAGACCAATTCTGAATAAGACTCATTATGAATTGTGGAAGAATATAAAACCCAACATTTCTTATTTTCATCCTTTTGGTTGTGTCTGTTATGTTCTTAACTCTAAGGATAGATTGCATAAATTTGATGCTAAATCTTCTAAATGTCTATTACTCGGTTACTCTGATAGATCTAAAGGTTTTAGATTTTATAATATTGATGCTAAAACTATTGAAGAATCTATTCATGTTAGATTTGATGATAAGCTTGACTCTGACCAGTCAAAGCTAGTTGAGAAGTTTGCAGATCTAAGCATAAGTGTTTCTGACAAAGGCAAAGCTCCATAGGAAGCTGAGCCAGAGGAAGATGATCCAGAAGAAGAAGCTGGTCCCTCTGATTCACAACCTCAGAAGAAAAGTAGAATCATTGCATCACATCCTAAGGAATTGATTCTAGGCAACAAAGATGAACCAGTCAGAACCAGATCAGCCTTCAGACCCTCTGAAGAGACCTTGCTCAGTCTGAAAGGATTGGTGTCATTAATTGAACCCAAGTCCATAGATGAAGCTCTTCAGTACAAGGACTGGATTCTGGCTATGGAAGAAGAACTGAATCAATTTTCCAAGAATGATGTTTGGAGCTTAGTGAAGAAACCTCAAAGCGTCCATGTGATTGGAACCAAATGAGTTTTCAGAAACAAGCTAAATGAGAAAGGAGATGTAGTGAGAAACAAGGCAAGGCTAGTTGCTCAAGGCTACAGTCAGCAGGAAGGAATTGACTACACTGAAACATTTGCTCCAGTAGCTAGACTAGAAGCAATCAGACTGCTGATCTCCTTCTCAGTGAATCACAACATAGTACTCCATCAGATGGATGTGAAGAGTGCCTTCCTAAATGGTTAGATATCAGAGGAAGTCTACGTTCATCAACCCCCAGGTTTTGAAGATGAAAAGAACCCAGACCATGTGTTCAAACTGAAGAAATCCCTCTATGGTCTGAAGCAAGCTCCCAGAGCATGGTATGAGAGACTCAACTCATTCCTTCTGGAGAACGAGTTTGTAAGGGGTAAAGTAGATACAACTCTCTTTTGCAAAACTTACAAAGATGATATTTTAATTGTGCAATTCTATGTTGATGATATCATATTTGGTTCTGCTAATCAATCTCTATGCAAAGAATTTTCTAAGATGATGCAGGCTGAATTTGAAATGAGTATGATGGGAGAACTCAAATACTTTCTGGGTATACAAGTAGATCAAACACCAGAAGAAACATATATCCATCAGAGCAAGTACACTAAAGAACTTCTGAAGAAGTTCAACATGACAGAATCAACAATTGCCAAGACTCCAATGCATCCTACATGCATTTTGGAAAAGGAAGATGCAAGTGGTAAAGTTTGTCAGAAGCTCTATCGTGGTATGATAGGATCTCTTCTATACTTAACTGCATCTAGGCCAGATATTCTGTTTAGTGTTCATTTATGTGCTCGTTTCCAATCAGATCCAAGGGAAACCCACTTAACTGCTGTTAAGAGGATCCTAAGGTATCTGAAAGGCACCACTAACCTTGGCTTGATGTATAAGAAAACATCAGAGTATAAGCTTTCAGGTTATTGTGATGCTGATTATGCTGGAGATAGAACAGAGAGAAAAAGTACTTCTGGAAATTGTCAATTTCTAGGAAGCAACTTAGTCTCATGGGCAAGCAAGATGCAATCAACCATTGCACTATCCACTGCAGAGGCAGAATATATTTCAGCAGCTATATGCAGCACTCAGATGCTCTGGATGAAACATCAGCTGGAGGATTATCAGATCCTTGAGAGCAATATCCCAATCTATTGTGATAACACTGCTGCAATCTCATTGAGTAAGAATCCAATCTTACATTCAAGGGCAAAAAACATTGAGGTAAAGTATCACTTTATTAGAGATTATGTTCAAAAGGGCGTACCTCTTCTGAAGTTTGTTGATACTGACCATCAATGGGAAGATATCTTTACAAAGCCCTTAGCAGAGGATAGATTTAATTTTATTCTGAAAAATCTGAATATGGACTTTTGTCCAGCATGAAGATGGATCAGAACCTCTGACTATGATACTTCTTTATCAGAAGATGTCTAGTCCAGAAGGTAACTCCATCAGAGTATAAGTACCCATTGGTGCTCACTCTGAAGCGGAGATAGTAAACGTGTGTCAGTAACCCTGATGCATAGTTCCTTGTGCCCGTGTGACAGTTTGTTGTAATGAGTGTTGATGTGCTTCTCTCCTGTGTGTGATTGGTGTATTAACTGCTGATATGATGTCTTTAATTTTCAACCGTTGATTTTACTTTTTCCTTTAATCAACAACGGTTATTTTCAAAACCCACTATACACACACGTTCTCCATCACTTCCGGTTTTACACTCTCTATCTTCGTTTTCAAAACCCTTATCCCCACGATCTCTCTCTCTCTCTCTATTCATCCTCTTCCTTTCTACCCAAAACCTCCAACTGCTCAAAAATGATGAGAGTAAACAGAGGTGAAGCAACCCAAGGTACTCAGTTTCCAGTAATGGTAGTTGGTCAAGCTACAGGACAGGCAGGTCCTGCAGTTCAGAGAACTCAAGCTCCGGCTCAAGGGCAGATGATCCCTATTGCAGAACGGGGCTGTGCCGTTCACTGCGTTTTTGCTCCTGAAGAAGTGCTGGTTCTTGCTGAGTGGAGATTCGACCTAGACAACATCGCTGCAAATGGGTATGATCTTCGTCCTGAAGTCCGTGTTCAAGGCTGGGAAAATTACTTCAACAGGCTTCGAGGACCCGTGTATGACAAATTGGTCAAGGAATTCTGGAAACACGCTGAGTGTGATGATACTCAGGTAGTTTTGTATATTGCTGGCAGAAGGATCATCATCACTGAAAAGTCGATTGTTGATCTTCTGGGTGAGCACACTGGCAGAGGTTACAGATTCCAACTGACGGAATCCAAGGTAAAACCCAGGACAAAAGAAGAGACCAACAAAGCTCTTTACACCACTTATAAACCAGGCAAGAGTGACTACAAGGTAGTGGATCTTCATCTAAAGCTTAGAATCTGGCACAAGATTCTACTTCACTGCATAAATCAAAGGCCTAAGGGCAGCTCTCCAGACTACATCAATTTCTGCCAGAAAGCAATGCTCTTCTTCATCCAAGATCATCAGAAGATCTGTCTTCCTTTCTTCCTGTTGTCCTATCTCAAGGAGTGTATCAGGAAATCAAGAACAACAGCATCTAAGAAGTCTGCCATCAAGTACATTCCCTTTGGAAGACTGCTCTCAGATCTCTTCATTGAGAGTAAGCTTGTAGAAGATCTGACAAAGGCTGGCTGCACAGAGGATCTGACCACAGTTGTTAGTGATGTCTTCACTTCCAACTCCTTGAAGAAGATGAGGCTGATTCAGACAAAGATTGCTCCTGCACATGAAGATACTTCTGATGTAATCAGAAGAAGAAGAAGAAGAACCCCTCTGGTTGATTATCCTCTGTGGTCTCAAGCAGATAATCGAGAAGCAATCCTGTGCTACATTGATGATCTGAGGCAACAAGGTTTTGAGATAGATGTGGACGAGTTTTTCAGAAACTTGCCACCAGCTCCAGAGTTTGACTCTCTTCCCAAGAAGAAGAAGACAAGAAAAATTCTTTTGGAGGAATCCTCTGAAGAGTCTGCTGATGCTGGTCAGAAGAAGAAGAAGGCTGACAGGACAAAGAGAAAGCATGAGGAGCCCACCAAGCCAGATGCTCCATCTGATGGTGATTGATGAGCAATATTTTACCCATTTTATATAGCCTTAATTTGTCATTATTAATTATTATTCGTAATTAATTGACCTTGCTTGACATAGATTTCTATTATTTGGTCTAATTACGTTTATTCTTATTTTCAGGTTTTATTTGACATCAAGGGCATTTTGGAGAATTGCGGAATGAAGATTTGATTGTGCTGGAGTGAAGATTGTATTTTAGGAAATATTAGGATTTAATTTTGGAATAAATTAAGTTTGATATCTTTCAGATTCAAACTTATTTAGGTTGTTATTTTAAAACTCTATCTTTAGGATTTATTAGGATTTATTGTTATCTTTTAGGATTTGATTTTTATTAGGGTTTGTGATCTCAGCTCCTATTTAAGGATTTGTGCTGAGAGAAACAATTACCTTTTGCCTTCTACTTATTATTCAGTATAATTTCGTTTTCAGTAATTATTAGAGTTCTGCTAGGGTTTATGCTTTTATTCCCTACTTCCTCCAATTTAATTGCTGAATTCGCCCCATCCATGGAAGGCTAATTCCTTTCGAACGAATCCCATTGCAAAGTATATCGCGCTCTTGAGGTATAATGCTTAATAGAATTCGCCTGAATAGTTTTCTTCATCTCTACTTCTGGCTTAGGTTTGCTTAATTCCTTATGATTAGAAATAGAAGATGATGTATGTTCGCTTAGTTCATATTAGGGCGTAAACAATTCTTAATCGCTTAGTTTAGGAATCTGTGAATTAGTTATCGCTTAGTTAATTAATTCTCACGAACTAGGAAACTAATAACAAGAATTGATCTTTAGATACCCGTGATTGAGCAGCGATATACTGAACAAAGGGATTCGTCCGTCTTTACTTGATTATATTAATCTGTTTTTACTTTCTGCTAATATTTTGAAACTGAATCAAACCCCCCCCCCCCCCCAGTGTGTGTGCGTTGTGCGTTCTTAATACTGAGTCTTTGTTGAAACGATAATCCTTGGGAAACGACCTAGGAGTCACTTCCTAGTTACTACAGTTTTCTAAATTAATTATTTGTATCGGGTACGGCCTCGATCAGTGATGATGATGGTCCTCCTCCACCAAAGAAGAAGAAGCAAGTCAGAATCATGGTGAAGCCTACCCGTGTGGAACCGGCTGTTGAAGTAATCAGACGGATTGAGACTCCTTCCAGAGTGACTCGGTCTTCAGTGCGATCATCAAGTAAGTCTGCTGTTGATTCTGATGATGATTTAAGTTCATTTGATGCACTCCCAGTCTCTGCGTTGCTCACACGCACTTCCAACCCACTCACTCCTATCCTTGAGTCCCAACCAGCTGCACAAACCACTTCTCCACCTACCTCACCAAGGTCTTCAATTTTCCAACCTTCCCCACATGAAGCACCTCTTTGGAACATGCTTCAGACTTCCAAACCTTCTGAACCTACCTCACCCATTACCATCCAATACAACCCACAAACATCTGAACCCATAATTCTCGAACAGTCTGAACCTGAACCCAGAACTTCTGATCACTCTGTTCCCAGAGCATCAGAACGTCCTGTTCGTAGAACCACTGATACAGACTCCACAACACCCTGTCCCTCTATATCCTTTCCTACCAATGTTGCTGACTCCTCACCCTCAAACAACTCCGAATCCCTCAGAAAATTCGACCAAGTAAGGAAAGAAAAGGAATCTGCCATTCCTGAGTACTACCTTACTGTGCCTAGTCCTAGGAGATACCCTGGACCTAGACCAGAACGTCTAGTTGACCCAGACAATCCTATTCTAGTCACACCTCTGAATGAAGCTAACCTTTCATCTCAACCCATTCAACATCAACCTGTTCCACCAGAACCAGAGAACTCTGAATCTAACCACTCTTCGGTTAGATCACCACACCCTCAGGTTGAAACCCCTGAACCAAACCTTGAGACTCATATTTCCCATGAACAAACCTTTGATGTTGGTTCTCCTCAAGGTGCCTCTGAGGCCAATAGCAGCAATCACAACCTCTCCTGAAACCAATCTTTCCATCGTTCCCTTCACCTACCTCAAGCCAAACACCCTCCTTGAGTGCATCAGTGTATTTAGTCATGAAGCTTCACTGATGATTCGCAATGTCGAAGGTCACACTGACCTGAGTGAGAATCCTGACTCTGTTGCTGAAGAATGGAATCGTCTGAGTGATTGGTTAATTGCTCAAGTTCCCTCTATGATGAGTCTTCTCACTGTGGCAAGGGATCAGAGGATTGAGGCTGCAAGGCAGCGGTTCAATAGAAGAGTGATTCTGCATGAACAATGGCTGAGAAGTAAGTTACTTGAAGCTGTTGTGGAAGCAAAGAAAAAGAAAGAACAGGCCGAAGAAGCTGCTCGTCAAGAAGTTGAAAGGATTGCAAATGCCAAGTTAGAAGCTGAAAGGCTTGAAGCTGAAGCTGAAGCTCTCAGATGTCAAGCACTTACTCCAGTGCCTTTTGCACATGCTGATGCTCAATCTCCTCACTCTGCTCAGAATGTTCCCTCTACCTCTGCACAGCCAAGCTCTTCCAGACTTGACATTTTGGAACAACGCCTCAACTCTCATGATGCTATCCTGTTTGACATGAATCTTGCACTTCAAGAACTTCTGCGTCGCACTTCAAGCCCTAGTTCTTAGGATTTCTTTCGTTTTTCTTCTCTATTTTACTTTCTTTAACCTTAATATATTTGAATTATGTGTTACACTTGTTCATTACTGTTTATTGCATCATTTATGACATATGTTTGCAAAATCTCTTTTTATTCATATATAAATTCATTACATCATACATTTTTCCCTTATCTAGAATTGAGGATCCTTCCTCATTCTTCTGCATTCCTGGCGCTGCTCCACTCTCTCCTTCTCAAGACGATCCAGTGAATACTCAATGTTGCCGAGTTTGATGCTCAGCTCATCTCTCTCCAGACTATCTTCTGTCGTCTTGAGTCTCTTTTCCAAAGTCTCCTTCTCTTCCAGCAGATTCATCTCTAGCTGGCAAAGCTCCTGAATCTCCTCCACGAAGCTGAGGAATTCCTTCAGATCTTTCTCCAACTCTGGACCAAGATCTTCTTCCAGCAGTGTCTTTATCAGCTCTTGTATGGTCTTTGTGCCATCAGGATGCCTAATATTGAGGAACATATCTTCCTCGAAAGCTTTCCTTCTAAGCTCTTCTAATGTAACCATGTATGATGCCATTTTTCTTACTTGGAATTACTCGAGTTGTGAAGCTTACTTGTTTCTAATCGCCTTATACGCTTCATTTTCTCTCTGAAAGTTAATGCTCCTACAGTTTCCCGAGGATAAGTCCTAGGTAACTGAAGATTCTCTTTACTCCCGTGGCCGGTGGTAAACGTTCTTCTTTCGCATTAATCCCTTTCCTTAATTCCCCAATTTCTCCTTCATGCATTTTTTATTTTCTTTAAAGTTAGACCTTCTCTAAGGGGGAGTACCTTGTACTTCAAACTAAGTTTTTCACACCCCAGGCTTTTTGCTTATGACAAAAAGGGGGAGTACAACCCAGTTTTTTATGTGTAAGCTGTGTTAGTGTGATTTATTTCTTTTTGGAGAATTTAAGAGTGCCACCTTTATGACCATAGATGTGTCACTAGGCAAATACAAGGAATACATTTCACTTCTTCTGAAGTGATATTAGTTTGACTCTGATACCCAAAACTCTGATACCTTAGTCCGTTGACTCTGAATACTTATGCGCTCTGATTATTCCAATTCATCTATGTCATAAGTTTTTCACTCTGAACTCTTATATTATTTAGCTCAGAATCTAGACTCTACTAACGTTTTCATTAAGTATTAGATTCAGGGGGAGCTAAGCTCAGAATCAAGCAGTGACTTGAATTCAGAATGAGCAAGATAAACTATTCACATCAGGATAAGTCTTATTCAATATCTCTAAACTCTGAGTGAATTCAGTTTATTGTTTAAGAATTGTTCATCAAAAATCTTAGTTTTGTCATCATCAAAAAGGGGGAGATTGTAAGATCAAGTTTGATCTAGTAGTACAACTCTATGTTTTGATGATTACAAATTAACCTTTTAATATGAACAACTATGGTACTCTAACGTGTTTTCTGAGTGTGCTCTCAACAGGTTCTGACCTTGTCACAAATTCACACAAATCAGTTGCACTGTGCTTAAAGAGTGATCCTAGCAACGCTTTCGCATTCTCCATGTTCAGTCTGAACAGTGGAAAAGCTTCAGAAGATCTGAAGTAAATCAAGCTCTGATAAGGACTCAGCTCACTTGAAGCTCTGATGATCCAGACGTTCTGACAACCCAGTGACTCTGAAGGCTCAGAAGTTCTGATGGTGTAGAAGACTCTGAAGATCCAGAAGCTGAAAAGTGAAGACTCTGAAGTCCAGAAGCAACTGGCTCTGAAGACCATGTACTGATCCTCTGAAGTGAAGATCAGAAGGTACAGTGGTCAGAGGATCCAAGCTTCCTTCTGACTCTGATCAACCAGCTTCACAAGTTCCAACACGAAGAGCTCCTCTGATCAGAAGTCTACGAGGTTAAAGGTCAAGTCACTATCCAAAGTACAAAAGCAAAGTGTACTATCCTGACAACCTAACCTACATTCTCAGCCACAACAGAAGCTGGAATTTCTAGAACTGCCCTCCAACGGTAGCATTCTCATGCAACGTTTAAACCATAATCCTTGGAGTATATATAGAGGCTGAAGATTGAAAGAAGCGGCTAGAAGAACCTATACATGCGCAAGCTATATTCAAACCTTCTAAGCTTTCTTTCATCTTGAATATCATTGTGTTTACTATAAGCTTTTTAGAAGCATTCTCTTTGTAAACAAGAACTTCATATACAGTTGTATAGTTTGCCTTTAGGAGATCAAGGTTGATCGGATCCTAAAGTAGACTAAGAGAGTGAATCTTAGTGTGAGCTAAGTTAGTGTATTGTTAGTCACTTGTAGATTTCAAGTGCAGTTGTAACACATACCTGATTAGTGGATTGCCTTCATTCTAAGAAGGAAGAAATCACCTTAACGGGTGGACTGGATTAGCTTGAGTGATTTATCAAGTGAACCAGGATAAAATCCTTGTGTGCTTTTCTATCTCTTATCTTAAGCACCTCTTGAGTCTCGAAAAGATTTGTTAAAATCTTAAGGTGGAAGTTTTATCCTGAAAACGTTATTCAAACCCCCCCTTTCTACCGTTTTTCATACCTTCAGAATCACTCAAGCTAATCCAGTCCACCCGTTAAGGTGATTTCTTCCTTCTTAGAATGAAGGCAATCTACTATTCAAAGATTGTTATAACTGCACTAGCACACCTTGCTCAGTGACTAACAAATCTAAAAACTAGCAACACCAAGACAACCTTGTCTTAGTCTTCTCAAGAATACTGACCTCACTTGTCTCTCAAGGAACTACAAACAAAGTTTGTGAAAGGTTTGGTTTACACAAAAATGCTTCTAAAACAAGCATAAGTAAACACTATAAGAACAATGAAGATATGTGCGGGTGACTACTAACGCGCGTATTGACATAACACTACGCATGCAACTCAGAACGAAACGATAGCTCAGACTTGTAATTATACAAATAACCCTCTATGCCTTTGTTCTTTTTCAGCTCTCTTTGTCCCTAAACATACCAAATTAGGTCCTCTAACATGTCCCATACCCCTTCTCTCCATACCTTCTAGTTCCTTCTTTTCTAAAAAATCTTCACTATCCTTGTTTGAACAAAAAAAAAAACAAAAAAGGAAGCAAGGAGAAGATAAGGGCTGATTCTCCTGTATATATATCCCCCTCTGCTCTCACTTTCTACCCCATTCTCTTTCTTCTCTCCCTCTCTCTCCTCTTGTCTCTATCTCCCCTCTCTTTTTTCTCTGTTTTGGTTATCACTCATAAGTCCAACTGAAGTAAAAAATGTAGCTTTCTTCGACTTCTGTTGTTCTTCTTTTTTTATATAAGTTCTTTTGTTCTTGATCTTTTTTTTTCATATAATAGTCTTTTTGTCTCACCTTTTTTCTCAGATATTGATTGCTATGGCGGCAAAAAACTCCAACAACACCAATGAGGATGACTTGAGGAAAGGTCCTTGGAGTATAGAAGAGGAAAGAACCATCGTGGAACTTCATGCAATGTTTGGGAACAAATGGGCCAAAATGGCCACACAGGTATATGTATCTCCTTTGTCTAGCTATGACTATTTGCTTGTTGTATATATGATGATGAATTGATGACGATGATGATGATGATGATATACATGCTTGCAGAAAATTATTTTATAAATGTATGTAAAGTTTTGATCTTTGTGATCTGTGTTCAAGTTATCAATATTTTCGCTTCTGTGTATTTTTTTGTTCTTGATTTTTAGTGTAGGTCATTTTGGTTTCTCTGTTTTCTTTGTTCTTGGTTTTAGTGCGATAATTTTGGTTTCAAAAGTGAAAATGGATCAATCTGTTGTATGATCTGTGATTTAATTGTGTTGTTTTCACTGGTGTTGATCATCATTTAATTTCAAGATTTCGATAATGGATACAGATTTAATTAGATCTGCAACATTTTTTTTATGACAGTGACAGGGATGAGAAACCAAGAGGGAGAAGCAAAAGCCATTTTTTTGTTCATGCTTTATGTGCTTGTTTATTTTTATTATCTACTTTTCGAAAATTTTCATCCAAATTAATTCTAGTGCATGAAGGTTTTTATAAACATAAATTATAGGTATTTGACTTCTTTAGAGAATAAAACCTGAATAAAGTAAATCATCAAAACCATTAATACTAATTCTATATTTAAAAAAATTCAATAAAGTAACTCAATTAATAGCTGTGATTAATTACTTAATAAAAAGATGGGTATATTGTTAAAATTTGATTATAAACAATTTTTTTTACCTAATTTAGTAAAATTATTTAGTTCAAAATAAAATTAGATATTAAGTATGTTCTAAAAAATTTAAATGAATTAAAATAAAATAATTATAATAACTAAAATATAAAGAGCAAAAGTTTTCAATTAAATTTCAAAATAAAGATTAAACCTTAAAATTAAAAAGAGTATTTGAATTTAAATAATTAATTTAGCGTTTGAGAATCAAACTCTCATTGGTAGTTCGTGAATCTCACTCTCGATTGAGAGACTTATAACGCGTGAAACTCACTCTCCATTAAGAGACTTAAGAATGACTGTTGAAAACAAAAATATAAAAGAGTTAAGAAATGCTTCTTGAAGAATTTTTGCAAAGTCATGATCACATGTTCTCACAAAGGACAATACAAAGTAAGAAGTGCAATGATGTCACTATCACATTTCTATGGAATACTTGGTGTGCAACAGTGACCGCAACCACAATTTAAAACTCTTGTTTCTAATTTGTAGGTGCAAATCCAATTGGAGTTTATTTGGATGAGATGAATGATTATGATAACCTGCTTTGTCTAATTGACTTTTCAGCTGGCACTGCTGATCAAGAATTTGTCATGGACTTTATGAGATTCTGGGAGCAACAACATTCCGGGAGCAACAACGACGTGTCTGAGATATGCTAATTGTACAGCATAGAGGCAACAAGAGAATATGCTGGTTCTGTAATAGGAAGTGACAGTGCATTAGACTTTTTGAAGGCCATAGATTACCTTAGTTTATGGAGTTAATAAGAGTGATCATAGCACACCAGAACATGGATTTACAAGGATTGGCGTGGTTTGATTACTAAATTTTTTTGCGGAGATTAGACATTTAAAATTAATGCTTTGAGTTTGGATTTTTTTTATTCAGGGATTATTCAAAATTTAGACCCCTGAAAAATCCAAACTCAAAGCATTAATTTTAAATGTCTAATCTTCGCAAAAAAAAAAAAACTAGTAATAAAACCACACAAATCTATGTTCTGGTGTGCTATGATCACTCTTATTAACTCCATAAACTAAGATAATCTATGGCCTTCAAAATGTCTAATTCACTATCACTTCCTATTACAGAACCAACATATTCTCTTGTTGTCTCTATGCTGTTTAATTAGCATATCTCAGACAAGACGTTGTTGCTCCCGGAATGCTGTTGCTCCTAGAATTTCAAAAAGTCCATGACAAATTCTTGATCAGCAGGGCCAGCAGAAAAGTCAATTAGACTAAGCTGGTCATCAATAATCATTCATCTCCACCAAATAAACTCCAATTGGATTTGCACCTATAAATTAGAAGCAAGTGTTTTAAATTGCAGTTGCGGTCGTTGTTGCCCACCAGAAATTCCATAGAAATGTGACAGATATGGAAATATGATAGAGACAACATTGTACTTCTTACGTTGTATTGTCCTTTTTCAGAACATGTGATATTGACTTTGCAAAAATTATTCAAGAAGCTATTTTTAACTCTTTTCTATGTTGTTTTCAACAATCATTCTTCAAAAAATTTATATGAGTATTATTAATCACCCACTTAAAAACTAAAAAATATTATACAAAATTATAAGTATGGATACAAATAAGAAAATGTAATATTTTTCTAAATTCAATTTTTGCTTAATATATTTATTTCTCAATATATATTATACTTTAATTCAATCACTATTATTATTAATTAGCTTACATGTACCATATCATTCAAATAATAATAATAATAAAATAATAATAATAAGGTATATATGATACATTGTTTGAAAAGGTAAAACTTTAGATTTTAAATTTTAATTTAGTTCTAATAATATTAGTAATTTGTTTCAATAAAAACATTAGTAATTGGTTGATTAAATTACGTATTAATTATATAAATTAATTAGATTAATAGTAAAATTTATTTTTAATGAATAATTACTTAACAACATGGCACTCATTTGAAAGGTAACTAATATTTATTTGGTTCTAATCAGCAATCTATAATAAAAATTATAGGTATTTGACTTATTTAGAGAATAAAACCTAAATAAAGTAAATCGTCAAAACCATTAATACTAATTCCGTACTTATAAAATTCAATAAAGTAACTCAATTAATAGCTGTGATTAATTACTTAATAAAAAGATGGGTATATTGTAAAAATTTGATTAGAAACAATTTTTTTAAACTAATTTAGTAAAATTATTTGGTTCATTTGATGAATCACTCAAGCTAATCCAGTCCACCCGTTAAGGTGATTTCTTCCTTCTTAGAATGAAGGCAATCTACTATTCAAAGATTGTTATAACTACACTAGCACACCTTGCTCAGTGACTAACAAATCTAAGAACTAGCAACACCAAGACAACCTTGTCTTAGTCTTCTCAAGAATATTGACCTCACTTGTATCTCAAGGAACTACAAACAAAGTTTGTGAAAGGTTTGGTTTACACAAAAATGCTTCTAAAACAAGCATAAGTAAACACTATAGGAACAATGAAGATATGTGCGGGTGACTATTAACGCGCGTATTGACATAACACTACGAATGCAACTCAGAACGAAACGATAGCTCAGACTTGTAATTATACAAATAACCCTCTATGCCTTTGTTCTTTTTCAGCTCTCTTTGTCCCTAAACATACCAAATTAGGTCCTCTAACATGTCCCATACCCCTTCTCTCCATACCTTCTAGTTCCTTCTTTTCTAAAAAATCTTCACTATCATTGTTTGAACAAAAAAAAACAAAAAAACAAAAAATGAAGCAAAGAGAAGATAAGGGCTGATTCTCCTGTATATATATCCCCCTCTGCTCTCACTTTCTACCCCATTCTCTTTCTTCTCTCCCTCTCTCTCCTCTTGTCTCTATCTCTCCTCTCTTTTTCTCTGTTTTGGTTATCACTCATAAGTCCAACTGAAGAAAAAAATGTAGCTTTCTTCGACTTCTGTTGTTCTTCTTTTTTTATATAAGTTCTTTTGTTCTTGATCTTTTTTTTTTCATATAATAGTCTTTTTGTCTCACCTTTTTTGTCAGATATTGATTGCTATGGCGGCAAAAAACTCCAACAACACCAATGAGGATGACTTGAGGAAAGGTCCTTGGAGTATAGAAGAGGAAAGAACCATCGTGGAACTTCATGCAATGTTTGGGAACAAATGGGCCAAAATGGCCACACAGGTATATGTATCTCCTTTGTCTAGCTATGACTATTTGCTTGTTGTATATATGATGATGAATTGATGACGATGATGATGATGATGATGATGATGATATACATGCTTGCATAAAATTATTTTATAAATGTATGTAAAGTTTTGATCTTTGTGATCTGTGTTCAAGTTATCAATATTTTCGCTTCTGTGTATTTTTCAGTGCGATAATTTAGGTTTCCAAAGTGAAAATGGACCAATCTGTTGTATGATCTGTGATTTAATTGTGTTGTTTTCACTGGTGTTGATCATCATTTAATTTCAAGATTTCGATAATGGATACAGATTTAATTAGATCTGCAACATTTTTTTTTATGACAATGACAGGGATGAGAAACCAAGAGGGAGAAGAAAAAGCCATTTTTTTGTTCATGCTTTATGTGCTTGTTTATTTTTATTATCTACTTTTCGAAAATTTTCATCCAGATTAATTCTAGTGCATGAAGGTTTTTATAAACATGAATTATAGGTATTTGACTTCTTTAGAGAAAAAAACCTGAATAAAGTAAATCATCAAAAACATTAATACTAATTCTATATTTAAAAAAATTCAATAAAGTAACTCAATTAATAGCTGTGATTAATTACTTAATAAAAAGATGGGTATATTTTTAAAATTTGATTATAAACAATTTTTTTACCTAATTTAGTAAAATTATTTAGTTCAAAATAAAATTAGATATTAAGTATGTTCTAAAAAATTTAAATGAATTAAAATAAAATAATTATAATAACTAAAATATAAAGAGTAAAAGTTTTCAATTAAATTTCAAAATAAAGATTAAACCTTAAAATTAAAAAGAGTATTTGAATTTCAATAATTAATTTAGCGTTTGAGAATCAAACTCTCATTGGTATTTCGTGAATCTCACTCTCGATTGAGAGACTTATAACGCGTGAAACTCACTCTCCATTAAGAGACTTAAGAATGACTGTTGAAAACAAAAATATAAAAGAGTTAAGAAATGCTTCTTGAAGAATTTTTGCAAAGTCATGATCACATGTTTTCACAAAGGACAATACAAAGTAAGAAGTGCAATGATGTCACTATCACATTTCTATGGAATACTTGGTGTGCAACAGCGACCGCAACCACAATTTAAAACTCTTGTTTCTAATTTGTCGGTGCAAATCCAATTGGAGTTTATTTGGATGAGATGAATGATTATGATGACCTGCTTTGTCTAATTGACTTTTCAGCTGGCACTGCTGATCAAGAATTTGTCATGGACTTTATGAGATTCTGGGAGCAACAACATTCCGGGAGCAACAACGACGTGTCTGAGATATGCTATTTGTACAGCATAGAGGCAACAAGAGAATATGCTGGTTCTGTAATAGGAAGTGACAGTGCATTAGACTTTTTGAAGGCCATAGATTACCTTAGTTTATGGAGTTAATAAGAGTGATCATAGCACACCAGAACATGGATTTACAAGGATTGGCGTGGTTTGATTACTAAATTTTTTTGCGGAGATTAGACATTTAAAATTAATGCTTTGAGTTTGGATTTTTTTTATTCAGGGATTATTCAAAATTTAGTCCCCTGAAAAATCCAAACTCAAAGCATTAATTTTAAATGTCTACTCTTCGCAAAAAAAAAAAAAAAAAAAACTAGTAATAAAACCACACAAATCTATGTTCTGGTGTGCTATGATCACTCTTATTAACTCCATAAACTAAGATAATCTATGGCCTTCAAAATGTCTAATTCACTATCACTTCCTATTACAGAACCAACATATTCTCTTGTTGTCTCTATGCTGTTTAATTAGCATATCTCAGACACGACGTTGTTGCTCCCGGAATGCTGTTGCTCCTAGAATTTCAAAAAGTCCATGACAAATTCTTGATCAGTAGGGCCAGCTGAAAAGTCAATTAGACTAACCTGGTCATCATAGTCATTCATCTCCTCCAAATAAACTCCAATTGGATTTGCACCTACAAATTAGAAGCAAATGTTTTAAATTGCAGTTGCGGTCGTTGTTGCCCACCAGAAATTCCATAGAAATGTGATAGATATTGAAATATGATAGAGACAACATTGTACTTCTTACTTTGTATTGTCCTTTTTCAGAACATGTGATATTGACTTTGCAAAAATTATTCAAGAAGCTATTTTTAACTCTTTTCTATGTTGTTTTCAACAGTCATTCTTCAAAAAATTTATATGAGTATTATTAATCACCCACTTAAAAACTAAAAAAATATTATACAAAATTGTAAGTATGGATACAAATAAGAAAATGTAATATTTGTCTAAATTCAATTTTTGCTTAATATATTTATTTCTCAATATATATTATACTTTAATTCAATCACTATTATTATTAATTAGCTTACACGTACCATATCATTCAAATAATAATAATAATAATAATAATAAGGTATATATGATACATTGTTTGAAAAGGTAAAACTTTAGATTTTAAATTTTAATTTAGTTCTAATAATATTAGTAATTTGTTTCAATAAAAACATTAGTAATTGATTGATTAAATTACGTATTAATTATATAAATTAATTAGATTAATAGTAAAATTTATTTTTAATGAATAATTACTTAACAACATGGCACTCATTTGAAAGGTAACTAATATTTATTTGGTTCTAATCAGCAATCTATAATAAAAATTATAGGTATTTGACTTATTTAGAGAATAAACCCTAAATAAAGTAAATCGTCAAAACCATTAATACTAATTCCGTACTTATAAAATTCAATAAAGTAACTCAATTAATAGCTGTGATTAATTACTTAATAAAAAGATGGGTATATTGTAAAAATTTGATTAGAAACAATTTTTTTAAACTAATTTAGTAAAATTATTTGGTTCATTTGATGAATCACTCAAGCTAATCCAGTCCACCCGTTAAGGTGATTTCTTCCTTCTTAGAATGAAGGCAATCTACTATTCAAAGATTGTTCTAACCGCACTAGCACACCTTGCTCAGTGACTAACAAATCTAAGAACTAGCAACACCAAGACAACCTTGTCTTAGTCTTCTCAAGAATACTGACCTCACTTGTCTCTCAAGGAACTGCAAACAAAGTTTGTGAAAGGTTTGGTTTACACAAAAATGCTTCTAAAACAAGCATAAGTAAACACTATAAGAACAATGAAGATATGTGCAGGTGACTATTAACGCGCGTATTGACATAACACTACGCATGCAACTCAGAACGAAACGATAGCTCAGACTTGTAATTATACAAATAACCCTCTAAGCCTTTGTTCTTTTTCAGCTCTCTTTGTCCCTAAACATACCAAATTAGGTGCTCTAACATGTCCCATACCCCTTCTCTCCATACCTTCTAGTTCCTTCTTTTCTAAAAAATCTTCACTATCATTGTTTGAACATAAAAAAAAACAAAAAAGGAAGCAAAGAGAAGATAAGGGCTGATTCTCCTGTATATATATCCCCCTCTGCTCTCACTTTCTACCCCATTCTCTTTCTTCTCTCCCTCTCTCTCCTCTTGTCTCTATCTCTCATCTCTTTTTTCTCTGTTTTGGTTATCACTCATAAGTCCAACTGAAGTAAAAAATGTAGCTTTCTTCGACTTCTGTTGTTCTTCTTTTTTTATATAAGTTCTTTTGTTCTTGATCTTTTTTTTTTCATATAATAGTCTTTTTGTCTCACCTTTTTTCTCAGATATTGATTGCTATGGCGGCAAAAAACTCCAACAACACCAGTGAGGATGACTTGAGGAAAGGTCCTTGGAGTATAGAAGAGGAAAGAACCATCGTGGAACTTCATGCAATGTTTGGGAACAAATGGGCCAAAATGGCCACACAGGTATATGTATCTCCTTTGTCTAGCTATGACTATTTGCTTGTTGTATATATGATGATGAATTGATGACGATGATGATGATGATGATATACATGCCTGCAAAAAATTATTTTATAAATGTATGTAAAGTTTTGATCTTTGTGATCTGTGTTCAAGTTATCAATATTTTCTCTTCTGTGTATTTTTTTGTTCTTGATTTTTAGTGTAGGTCATTTTGGTTTCTCTGTTCTTGGTTTTAGTGCGATAATTTTGGTTTCAAAAGTGAAAATGGATCAATCTGTTGTATGATCTGTGATTTAATTGTGTTGTTTTCACTGGTGTTGATCATCATTTAATTTCAAGATTTCGATAATGGATACATATTTAATTAGATCTGCAACATTTTTTTTATGACAGTGACAGGGATGAGAAACCAAGAGGGAGAAGAAAAAGCCATTTTTTTGTTCATGCTTTATGTGCTTGTTTATTTTTATTATCTATTTTTCGAAAATTTTCATCCAAATTAATTCTAGTGCATGAAGGTTTTTATAAACATAAATTATAGGTATTTGACTTCTTTAGAGAATAAAACCTGAATAAAGTAAATCATCAAAACCATTAATACTAATTCTATATTTAAAAAAATTCAATAAAGTAACTCAATTAATAGCTGTGATTAATTACTTAATAAAAAGATGGGTATATTGTTAAAATTTGATTATAAACAATTTTTTTACCTAATTTAGTAAAATTATTTAGTTCAAAATAAAATTAGATATTAAGTATGTTCTAAAAAATTTAAATGAATTAAAATAAAATAATTATAATAACTAAAATAAAAAGAGCAAAAGTTTTCAATTTAATTTCAAAATAAAGATTAAACCTTAAAATTAAAAAGAGTATTTGAATTTAAATAATAAATTTAGCGTTTGAGAATCAAACTCTCATTGGTAGTTCGTGAATCTCACTCTCGATTGAGAGACTTACAACGCGTGAAACTCACTCTCCATTAAGAGACTTAAGAATAACTGTTGAAAAAAAATATATTAAAGAGTTTTTTTTTGAAAGGTAAAGGTATATAAATAAATTACCACAAAAAACCCCTAAGGACAGGACCCTCAGGGGGCGAAGATCACCCACTAATAACAAGGCACAACGACGAACAAAAAGAAGCCCGCTAAACCGAACAGGAACTAAACGGGCAGAAAAAACAAGAGCATAGGCCACAAAGAGCAACCTAACTCTTTCAAAGACACAACCAGGATATACAAGCGCGACTCAAGTCTTAAAATGATCATCATAGACCTTCTCCAAACCACGGATAGCTTCTAAGTCGCTACCCTCGAACTCTAACCCCAAGACTTTGCCAAGCAACCACGTCTTTTTCGAGCGTGTGAAGTAAGGCCCACCACTACCAGGAGTAGCGCCAGCTTCCTCTAAATCATCCCGCTGCACCTCGCAGTCTAAATATATTAAAGAGTTAAGAATAGCTTCTTGAAGAATTTTTGCAAAGTCATGATCACATGTTCACAAAGGATGTAGGACCCAAGTTTTAAGCTTAGAATAAGTGGAAGAGATTTCCATTTACGATTAGGTTGGACGTATCGTGAAGGGAAAACCTGAACAAGAGTTTATCGAATGGAATAAATTTATGAAGGAGAAAGTTCAGGAAAAGTCAAAGGATTGTATCGAAGTCGATTTAAGTTATAGCACGACTAATATTCGTTTTAAAACCTAGGACAAGAACCTTAGGAAATCAAACTGTGTTCCACCCTTGGAACACTGTAGGAATTTAGTCCAAAAATCTTCAGAGAAATGTTAGAACTTCTCTTTTTCCATATATCACAATCGTTTCGAGGCGAAACTCTAGAATCTACGAACGTCCGATTCCAATCATCGGAAGTTTGCCGAAACCAAAACCCTGGTATTTCAAAACCCTAGAATCACCCGACGATGAAGACTTTTTCTATTCAGAGCTTCAAATGAAGATTCTACACGCGTACACCCATTTCTCTCGATGATTTCAATCTTTCTTCAGAAGGAAGTTTTCTATTCCGACATCCGATGCAAAAAGCAACTTATCGGGTAAAATAGTTTTACACCGACTTTGCAGTAGTTACCAAAAATACAAGGAAACCTTTTCTTAGTTTTGGATTTATGTCGCCAAAACCTATCTTAGAATTCATGGAGAATGAAGCCAGAAAAATCAGATTCGCGAAACTTTCATTTTCCCGCGTTTTGCCAACCTCAATATATAGCATTAAAAACAAGCCTCGAAAACCAAAAATCATACCGATATTTCTTTGAAGAATTAGAAGATTCAGCGGGGAGAATATCGTGTCTAGAATACCTTGGAATCAGTAGGAAGAATCGGAAATCACTCTCATATTTTTATCTTAACTCTATGAGCTAAATCCTCCGATATCTAAACAAATCTGTACCGGTTTACAAAATATCTTCTAAAAAATATCTTCACAAAATATCTTCTCAAAATATCTTTGATAAATATCTATCCATCCTTATCCAATCTTTACAAAATATCTTCCATTTCATTCCCTATATATATATGTTGAAGCTTGAAACAAAAACCTCACAAAACACAAAAACTCACCCATTTTCTTTCTTGAAGCCGCGAGTTTGCTAGGAGGAGGAGGAGAAGAGATTTTGTTCATTTCTTGCTGGATCGTCGATTAAACAGTTGCTACTTCAAGGTTTCGAGGTATAGTCGCTTTTCCTTACCTCTGATCGTTTTTTTTCATAGCTTTTCTCTATGTCCTTCTGTGCTCATAGTTTTGAGGTTTTTGCAAAACTATCTTGAGTACTTCATTTTTGATTCTAAACATCTTCCTTACGTGCCCAAGAGCACTTCTGTCGGATTAGTTTTTCCGTTATGTCGCCGGAACTCCGCCGGAATCAATTTCTGCTTAAAATACCCATTTTTAAGCAAAGTCTCAACCTTTGGGCTGAAAACTATCGCCTTAGCTTAGTGCTAGTAGGATTAGTCGTCATAATCGTCGTTAGTATCAACCCCATCTAATTTGTTTTTCGAAACTCTGATTTTGAAATTCTGAGCTGAAAATAATGACCAAAATACCCCTGCGACAGTTTTCGATTCGATATTTTTTCTGAGAGTTTCCTTGGCCTAGATATCGCCTAAGAATACCTAGGAATCGATTTAGATCGAAGAAAAAGTTCGGAAACCCTATTTTACATAGTGGCCGAAACCTATTGCTTAGAGTACCGTGTCCAAAAATAATTTTTGGGTCTCTATGACCTGAGCCATTGCGTAGCTCTTCCGAATGTCGAAATTTTGGCGCTGGTTTCGTGTCATTCCGAGTTCTGTAGCTCGAGTTATACTCGTTTTAGCGAACGAGGTTATGTCGTCTATTCATGCTTAAAAATTGTACTCTGAAGCTTCTTAAGCTTTGTCTAACGCTAGTTAGTGTTATATTGACCGAATTGACTTGTTTTGATTGACCTTCGCTTCGTTTGCTCAAAGATTCGTTTGGAGGAACACTTGGAGCAGGAAAAGAGGATTGTGAAGGAGCCTTGCTTGAACACACTGGACGAGTTCGAGGTTAGGGCAACTTACTTACTAGCTATTTGCATTGTAGGCGTCGATAACTTCGACTTGAATATTGCGTGATATTGTATATTGCTTGGATATTGTTTATCGCTGTGAATTGGAAAATGTTTTCTGGAGGCTTCGGCCGAGTGAACTTATATGAGACGTGTGTCTCCGTTTTCTGAGAGGCTTCGGCCGTTTACTGGTTTCTGTCTTATCGCTTTCTAGTGGATATGACAAGGTTATGTTTACAGCACTGCCATATTGATTCATCGCTCGATAGAGCTTGATGTATTTGCGTTATAATTAAATTGTGCTGACTATATTCGTGTATTTTGATACCACTTTTGGGAGTGTAGAATACACTTACCTTCGTCATGACAAGGACGGGTTTGTTTTGGGAACGTTTGTTAGGTCGGACCAAGGTTCGAACCTTCATTGTTTTAGGGGATCTAGTGTTTTCTCGGAGAGTTGTTTGGGTTTGATGGGAACTTTGAACTTATAGAGTTTTGGACCGAAAATAATCATAATATGTTTTATGTAAATAAATCCATAATATACTTACTAAGAATATAATGTTTTTAATTAATGACGATGATTCAACAGAAAAGACTTAGGAATGAAAGTGAGTTTGGAAAACGGGAATGGGTCGGTGATCCTAGCTTTGGGAACTTTATTTTGAAAGGTGTTGGAAATGAAAACTGAACTTTGGAATTAACGACATAATGGATTAACTCACGATGGAACACTTTACCTAATAAAAGAAATATTGTTTTAAGGGAACTCATTTTTATGGAAAAGAATTTGAAGACGGGCTTTAGCCAAGGGTCTGGGCATTAGTAAGGTACCTAGTAGAGTACACTTGGCACAACAGGTAGTGACGGTCAGCCGTGTAGAGTTGTATCGTGCCTGTTGATGTCTGGCGTAGCAAGCAGAATGGTTAAACCCGTAGGGTCACAACCGACTTGACTATAGCCTAGGGTTCTCGTTGTAGAAGCCTTTGGTCAATGAACCAATTTTACCTGTGAGGACGAATCGTTGTTTAGCTAACCATATTGCACCCATGCATACACGCGATGAAGTGCCAAGTGGAGTACTTCGGTATAGCAGGAAGCAACGATCAGCCGTGTAGAGTTGAATCGGTCCTGATTATACCTGGCACAACAGGAGGTAACGATCATCCATGTAGAGTTGTATCGTGCCTGTTGATGTCCGGCATAGCAAGCAGAAATGGTCGAACCATGTAGAGTTTGTACCGTCTTGACTATAGCCAAAGGTGATAAGTGACGCCCGAGCAGAAATGGTTAAACACGAGGCCAGTGTTACGACCGTCTCGAGGTGCCCAGCCTTTAAGTGGCAATACCATTGGTTTGTCCCGTCGCCAAGCAGAGTGACGTTATTCGGGTTTGTGTCAGCATATTCTGCATTGGCATACCATGCATTTAACTATATTCGTTGATATATTGCTTATCGAGTTTTCGAGATATAACTTATTGAACTGTTGAGATATTGAATATTGAATTTAGAAATCTGATAACATGTTATGTATATACCTTAGGGTAGACGATACAGAACTTATATGGATATATACAACCTATATATATATACCCCTTTATTCATCACATGTTGCTTGTATTATCTATTATATTCTGTGAGTTGACCCTAGCGCCTTGGCTTTGTGTGTATGGTTGTGTTTGGGCGGTCGGCCTGCTGCCAGACGTCCAACAGCTGATTCAAGATGGATCATCGTTCGGGGAGGATCCGGAGCGCAATGACTATTACGGAGCCTTTGACGTGGACCCGGACTTCATGCATGATCGGATGAGGGTCGATGTTAGGAGTGTATTATATGGGGGGATTGTTTTCACAGCTCTGATTGTCATTTCCCGTTTTGGGGCTGACTTATCTCCTTGAAAACTGTATTCATAAAACTCATGGCTCTGACCATGGGATGCACTTATTCGCCTGCGGGCACTATCCCCAATTACTTTATGTTTATTATCTTTGGGTTGAGTCTTCATAATGTTAAGTCTTCTATTTGAAAAGAAAACGAAAAAAAATATTTACGCATTTTCCGCACTATTGATTTAAAGTCACTAAAGTGACACCACCGAAATCGGGGTGTTACAAAGGACAATACAAAGTAAGAAGTGCAATGATGTCACTATCACATTTCTATGGAATACTTGGTGTGCAACAGCGGCCGCAACCACAATTTAAAACTCTTGTTTCTAATTTGTCGGTGCAAATCCAATTGGAGTTTATTTGGATGAGATGAATGATTATGATGACCTGCTTTGTCTAATTGACTTTTCAGCTGGCACTGCTATCAAGAATTTGTCATGGACTTTATGAGATTCTGGGAGCAACAACATTCCGGGAGCAACAACGACGTGTCTGAGATATGCTAATTGTACAGCATAGAGGCAACAAGAGAATATGCTGGTTCTGTAATAGGAAGTGACAGTGCATTAGACTTTTTGAAGGCCATAGATTACCTTAGTTTATGGAGTTAATAAGAGTGATCATAGCACACGAGAACATGGATTTACAAGGATTGGCATGGTTTGATTACTAAATTTTTTTGCGGAGATTAGACATTTAAAATTAATGCTTTGAGTTTGGATTTTTTTTATTCAGGGATTATTCAAAATTTAATCCCCTGAAAAATCCAAACTCAAAGCATTAATTTTAAATGTCTAATCTTCACAAAAAAAAAAACTAGTAATAAAACCACACAAATCTATGTTCTGGTGTGCTATGATCACTCTTATTAACTCCATAAACTAAGATAATCTATGGCCTTCAAAATGTCTAATTCACTATCACTTCCTATTACAGAACCAACATATTCTCTTGTTGTCTCTATGCTGTTTAATTAGCATATCTCAGACACGACATTGTTGCTCCCGGAATGCTGTTGCTCCTAGAATTTCAAAAAGTCCATGACAAATTCTTGATCAGCAGGGCCAGCTGAAAAGTCAATTAGACTAAGCTGGTCATCATAATCATTCATCTCCTCCAAATAAACTCCAATGGGATTTGCACCTACAAATTAGAAGCAAGTATTTTAAATTGCAGTTGCGGTCGTTGTTGCCCACCAGAAATTCCATAGAAATGTGATAGATATGGAAATATGATAGAGACAACATTGTACTTCTTACTTTGTATTGTCCTTTTTCAGAACATGTGATATTGACTTTGCAAATATTATTCAAGAAGCTATTTTTAACTCTTTTCTATGTTGTTTTCAATAGTCATTCTTCAAAAAATTTATATGAGTATTATTAATCACCCACTTAAAAACTAAAAAATATTATACAAAATTATAAGTATGGATACAAATAAGAAAATGTAATATTTGTCTAAATTCAATTTTTGCTTAATATATTTATTTCTCAATATATATTATACTTTAATTCAATCACTATTATTATTAATTAGCTTACACGTACCATATCATTCAAATAATAATAATAATAAAATAATAATAATAAGGTATATATGATACATTGTTTGAAAAGGTAAAACTTTAGATTTTAAATTTTAATTTAGTTCTAATAATATTAGTGATAAGCGCATAATTGATGCACTTTACGTGTGTCTTTCTAAGCTTTATTATATACATTTTTGTGCTTAATTGTTATAACTTAGCCATGTTTTGACCATTAGTGTTTATTTGGATTATTCATGGAAAAGTGCTTAATTCTACACTTTTAGTTTCTGGGACTGTTTTGCTAGAACAGGTTGAATCTGAAGCTACAAATATCCAAATTGGGCGAATAATATGTCATTGGAAAGACAACTCGAAGCCCTACAACTTTCATGTTCAGCACAATTTGAGAATCAGCCTCTAACTTGGTCATAATTTCCTTGCAAAGTTGCTGTCGCTAATCCTGCGAATCTGGAACAGTCTGCACTAAAATGATCATATCTTGGGCTACAGAATTCCGAATTAGGATCCGATTGAAGGCCTGCGAAGCTGACTTAAAGAGCTACAACTCTCATGTATACCTCAATTGAAGATTCAGACTTCTTGTGGGACCCGCGAATGCCTGATTGTTCAGCAGCTTACTCCTTTATGTGGGCCTGATTTTGTGAAGATTTAGATAACAAAGATTGTTACTTGATGAACAAGTTTATTTATTAGTATAAATAAGTGAGTTTAGGCTTTTGTTAGACACCACCACCTCACCACCTCACCATTACACCACCACCTCCTCCACCTTCTCCTAATATCTCTCTCCATCTTTTCTAGTATGAGTTGCTAAACTCCATAGTTAGTCTTAGGATTTTTAATATTCTTGTGTTTGCAAACTTGAGGTTCTGTTCTTAATGCAAATTTCTTCTTTATTAATTCTCTTCATCTCTATTTCTGATCTAGGGTTTGCTTAATTCCGTAGTTTTAGAAATAAGAGTTGATGCATGTTCGCTTAGTTCATGTTAGTTCGTAACTGTTTCTTAATCGCTTAGTTTAGGAAACTGTGAATTGATTTTCGCTTAGTTAATCAACTCTCACGAATTAGGGAAACAATGAGGAAGATTTAATCTTTTGTAACCGATGAAGGTTTGTTGCACTTGAATGTTATAATCCGATGACTAACACTTTCTTTTATCTGATTAAATCTCTTTTAAGTTTTGTTTGTTACTTTACAATCAAATCAATCAAACCCCCTTTTTAATTGCTTTGTTTTACTCTATTATCAATTAATACCTCACCGAGTCCTTGTGAGATCGATCCTGGTGTTCAACACCTTGTACTGCATTCAAAGCAGAATACTTTGGCACGCACCCGCGACAGTGCGTTCGTCAAATTTGGTGCCGTTGCCGGGGACTTCGGTGATTAATAATTGTTTTTAGAGTATTTTCTTATTTTTTGTATTATTTTACTATTTTTATTTCTATTTTCGTTTTTATTTAAAAAAAAAAAGAAAAAAAAAGTGGAACCAACGTAACAGCATTATACACCTTTTGATTTTTACTATTGTTAGATTGTAGTTTATTTTTTGTTTATATGTTCTATATCTATCTTATATCTTTTATCTCAATCTCATATCTTTTAATTCTCTTTCTTATCTTTTATTTTTATATCAATATATCTTTCTTATTTCTCTATCTTTTCTCTCTTTTATTTTATTTTGCTATCTTCTTTCCCTTCTTTATTATTCTTATTATTATTATTACTAGATTTTCTTTTTACTAACTTTTTTTTTTCTTTTTTTTTGCTGGTTTCGTTCAATTTTTTTTTTCTTACCATATTCTTTTTTTTCTTTTGTTACTAACATTTTTTTTTGTCTTTCAGGTCCCGTTTAATTTATTTTTCACTAACACATTTTCTTCTTCTTTTTTTTTTTTTTCGTTACTTTCAGTTTTTTTTTCTTCTTCCATTGGTATTACTCCTATTAGATTCTTTTCTTTTACGTTTTTGTTTTCTTCGTTAGATTTTTTTTGTTTTTGTTTACTATTTTCTTTGTGGTGAAAAAAATAAACAGAACACGAATGTTACTGTGTTAGTCTGTAGAGTTTTTGCAGTGATGGAAGCTAAACTTGATGAGCTAGAAGCCAAACTCGACGAGATACAATTTTCTGTTACACAAATGTTGCTCAAGAGCCATCAACAACAATTTGAGTCACCTCAATGTTATCCACAAAAGAATTTTGAAAATATTTGGTGTGACCCACCTTGCTATCATCCACAAGGGCAATTCCAACAACCTATTTATGCACCACCATGCTACTACCTGCAAGAGAAATTTCAATATCCTTTTCATGATCCACATCATTCACAAGAGGAATTCCATCAACCTTGGAATGATCCACCCCAATTTTTGGAAGACCTTTCAAAGCAATATGAAGCAAACCAAGCCCAGTTTCAACAACCTCGACACGAGGAACCTTCCATATTGCAAGAAATTCAAGACATGTTGAACCAAATGTCTGCAAATCTCAATGCAAATGCTAATCAACACCTGCAAGATACTGCGAATTTACAAGCTCCAGTTAACGAGCTAGTTGCACACGCTCCCACATTGCAACATGAAGCTGATGCAGAGATTGATGATGAAGTTAATCCTTGTGTTGATACTCATCTTGTTGCTAGCACTGATGGTTCTGGTGATGTTAATGAGTTTGAAGTCGATGTTGCTTCTGATGCTAATTCTAATGATGATGACAACAAACAAGAAATATATCTCCCTCTTCCACATAGAACTTATGAGAGTGAGAAGATTTATCCTAGTGAAGAAGAAAATAAGTTGTTGGATGATTTCAAGAAGTGTTTTGCAGGGGATGAAGTTAAGAAGATGGATGTAGAATGTGGATCTAAATTAGCAATATTTCCACATAAGCCGCTTTTAATTAATCTAGACATTTTTGAAAAAGTCGTGCTTATTGGAGACTCTGTTGATTGCAAGGAGTCAATTTCCTTGGAGGAATATGTTTTGAAACCTCTACCGAAGCCTTCAGACAAAGAGTTGATTGTTGAATGTACTGATTTTTCATTTACTCTTCTTTCAAGTGGTACACATGCTTGGAAAAAGTTTTCACTCAAACTGAACATTGTCATGAGTCATGCTGAAGGTGTTAGAGAACCGTTTGAGTTTGTTAAGATTGTTGCAGATGAGATCCCTCCAAAGCCACCTGACTTGTGGATTGTTGCTGTTGTGCCTCAAGACTATGAGCTTCCGCTTAATGCAAAGCCTCCACCGGACCCAGGTGATAGCAGATTCAGAGCACTACCAGGTTTCATGCCTCGCCAGCTCCCTTGATCCCTGGTTTTTCCTAACCTTTCTCTTTTATTTCACTTGTCTAATTTATTTGATGATTTGTGCCTCACATTGTGGACAATGTGTGATTTAAGTGTGGGGGTGGGAATCTTATTTAGGAGTAGTAGAACCTCAATTAGGATAGTTTGCAATTATAATTTATTTGCTTTGTTTTTATTCTTTTCAATAAAATAGTTCACACTTTTTCATTGAGTTTTAGAGATGCTGAGTTTGTGAGCAATGTAACCACTTTTCTGTTAAGTTTCATGTCTCTTTTGGATGAAGTTGCTTGCATTTTGAGTTCATCATGATTTGCATTGAGAACTGATTTGTTGGATTCATTGTGTTATATGCTTGCCATGTGAGACTACCTTGTGAGATTTTGGACCAAACACTTGAATGGTAATATCTTTGCCATGATTCTCTTCTTTCTTGTGTGATTTCCTCATGTTTATATGCACTGCAGAACTTGACTTGATTCTGACTCAAATTGTTGTTCATTTTCATACTTTGATGTGATAAGGCATTCTTTTTCAATAAGCTATTGGCCTAAAAAGCTTACCTTGCATGCTTTAACCTTTGTTTTAACCCCTTTGAGTCTAATATCTCTATTCTTTTGTAGCTCATTACAAGCCTAAGTGAAAAACAATGATGATACCTTACCTTAGGAAATGTAAGAGCTTTGCAATTGACTTGGGAATGAGTATTCAACAAGTGCGGGGGTGATTTATTTGAATGCATGGTCTAAGTTGCTCAAAAGAGGTGCCTTCCTTGAGGATAAATTGTAAGCAAGCTGAAAAGAAGTTGAAAGAAAAAAAAAGAAAAATATGCAAATGTCAAAAACGAAAAAGAAAGAAAATAAGAGAAGTTGCAAAGTGAAGGAAGGTACTAAAGAAATAAAAGGAAGTGGAAGTTGAAAAAATGAAGTTGTAAAAGAAAGAATGTGTTAATTCTTGGGGTTGTGAGTAAGTTTAATTTGAATTTTTCCCCATTGCTCTTATTTTTCCTAAGGTTTTAACTCTGAATATCTTTCATAAATCCTTCCTTGACCTTAGCCTCATTACAACCTTCAAAAGTCCTTTGATCTTTGTATGCATTTGTTCAATTTAATTGGTGTGTTAGAATCTTGTCAAGCCTATGATAGATGCATGTTTTCATGAGATGATAAGAGTTGCTTAAGCATGATTAAACACAAGCCCAAACACTTGAGAGTAGAGAGTATAACACTTGCATCCAACTTTGATGTTCAATTTGCGATTTCTTGTTGGCTTGGAATGTAGGTGATGGAATCTAATTTGTCTAATCTTTGTGGAAAATGAAGTGGTTGTTTTCTTGCTCATAAATCTTAATTTCTACTTCTCAAAGATAAGTGTGAGCTGAGTTTTTATGTTTTAGGAAGTACTTGTTATCATAATTGATTTTCTGAATCTTCTTTGAAGTTAAGTTTTGCCCAGGAGTGCAAAAGGTTAAGTGTAGGGGTATTTGATAAGCGCATAATTGATGCACTTTACGTGTGTCTTTCTAAGCTTCATTATATACATTTTTGTGCTTAATTGTTATAACTTAGCCATGTTTTGACCATTAGTGTTTATTTGGATTATTCATGGAAAAGTGCTTAATTCTACACTTTTAGTTTCTGGGACTGTTTTGCTAGAACAGGTTGAACCTGAAGCTACAAATATCCAAATTGGGCGAATAATATGTCATTGGAAAGACAACGCGAAGCCCTACAACTTTCATGTTCAGCACAATTTGAGAATCAGCCTCTAACTTGGTCATAATTTCCTTGCAAAGTTGCTGTCGCTAATCCTGCGAATCTGGAACAGTCTGCACTAAAATGATCATATCTTGGGCTACAGAACTCCGAATTAGGATCCGATTGAAGGCCCGTGAAGCTGACTTAAAGAGCTACAACTCTCATGTTTATCTCAATTGAAGATTCAGACTTCTTGTGGGACCCGCGAATGTCTGATTGTTCAGCAGCTTACTCCTTTATGTGGGCCCGATTTTGTGAAGATTTAGAAAAGATTTAGATAACAAAGATTGTTACTTGATGAACAAGTTTATTTATTAGTATAAATAAGTGAGTTTAGGCTTTTGTTAGACACCACCACCTCACCACCTAACCATTACACCACCACCTCCTCCACCTTCTCCTAATATCTCTCTCCATCTTTTCTAGTATGAGTTGCTAAACTCCATAGTTAGTCTTAGGATTTTTAATATTCTTGTGTTTGCAAACTTGAGGTTCTGTTCTTAATGCAAATTTCTTCTTTATTAATTCTCTTCATCTCTATTTCTGATCTAGGGTTTGCTTAATTCCGTAGTTTTAGAAATAAGAGTTGATGCATGTTCGCTTAGTTCATGTTAGTTCGTAACTGTTTCTTAATCGCTTAGTTTAGGAAACTGTGAATTGATTTTCGCTTAGTTAATCAACTCTCACGAATTAGGGAAACAATGAGGAAGATTTAATCTTTTGTAACCGATGAAGGTTTGTTGCACTTGAATGTTATAATCCGATGACTAACACTTTCTTTTATCTGATTAAATCTCTTTTAAGTTTTGTTTGTTACTTTACAATCAAATCAATCAAACCCCCTTTTTAATTGCTTTGTTTTACTCTATTATCAATTAATACCTCACCGAGTCCTTGTGAGATCGATCCTGGTGTTCAACACCTTGTACTGCATTCAAAGCAGAATACTTTGGCACGCACCCGCGACAGTGCGTTCGTCAATTAGTAATTTGTTTCAATAAAAACATTAGTAATTGATTGATTAAATTACGTATTAATTATATAAATTCGTCAATTAGTAATTTGTTTCAATAAAAACATTAGTAATTGATTGATTAAATTACGTATTAATTATATAAATTAATTAGATTAATAGTAAAATTTATTTTTGATGAATAATTACTTAACAACATGGCTCTCATTTGAAAGGTAACTAATATTTATTTGGTTCTAATCAGCAATCTATAATAAAAATTATAGGTATTTGACTTATTTAGAGAATAAAACCTAAATAAAGTAAATCGTCAAAACCATTAATACTAATTCCGTACTTATAAAATTCAATAAAGTAACTCAATTAATAGCTGTGATTAATTACTTAATAAAAAGATGGGTATATTGTAAATATTTGATTAGAAACAATTTTTTTAAACTAATTTAGTAAAATTATTTGGTTCATTTGATGAATCACTCAAGCTAATCCAGTCCACCCGTTAAGGTGATTTCTTCCTTCTTAGAATGAAGGCAATCTACTATTCAAAGATTGTTATAACTGCACTAGCACACCTTGCTCAGTGACTAACAAATCTAAGAACTAGCAACACCAAGACAACCTTGTCTTAGTCTTCTCAAGAATACTGACCTCACTTGTCTCTCAAGGAACTACAAACAAAGTTTGTGAAAGGTTTGGTTTACACAAAAATGCTTCTAAAACAAGCATAAGTAAACACTATAAGAACAATGAAGATATGTGCGGGTGACTATTAACGCGCGTATTGACATAACACTACGCATGCAACTCAACGAAACGATAGCTCAGACTTGTAATTATACAAATAACCCTCTATGCCTTTGTTCTTTTTCAGCTCTCTTTGTCCCTAAACATACCAAATTAGGTGCTCTAACATGTCCCATACCCCTTCTCTCCATACCTTCTAGTTCTTTCTTTTCTAAAAAATCTTCACTATCATTGTTTGAACATAAAAAAAAAACAAAAAAGGAAGCAAAGAGAAGATAAGGGCTGATTCTCCTGTATATATATCCCCCTCTGCTCTCACTTTCTACCCCATTCTCTTTCTTCTCTCCCTCTATCTCCTCTTGTCTCTATCTCTCCTCTCTTTTTTCTCTGTTTTGGTTATCACTCATAAGTCCAACTGAAGAAAAAAATGTAGCTTTCTTCGACTTCTGTTGTTCTTCTTTTTTTATATAAGTTCTTTTGTTCTTGATCTTTTTTTTTTTCATATAATAGTCTTTTTGTCTCACCTTTTTTCTCAGATATTGATTGCTATGGCGACAAAAAACTTCAACAACACCATTGAGGATGGCTTGAGGGAAGGTCCTTGGAGTATAGAAGAGGAAAGAACCATCGTGGAACTTCATGCAATGTTTGGGAACAAATGGGCCAAAATGGCCACACAGGTATATGTATCTCCTTTGTCTAGCTATGACTATTTGCTTGTTGTATATATGGTGATGAATTGATGACGATGATGATGATGATGATATACATGCTTGCAGAAAATTATTTTATAAATGTATGTAAAGTTTTGATCTTTGTGATCTGTGTTCAAGTTATCAATATTTTCGCTTCTGTGTATTTTTTTGTTCTTGATTTTTAGTGTAGGTCATTTTGGTTTCTCTGTTCTTGGTTTTAGTGCGATAATTTTGGTTTCAAAAGTGAAAATGGATCAATCTGTTGTATGATCTGTGATTTAATTGTGTTGTTTTCACTGGTGTTGATCATCATTTAATTTCAAGATTTCGATAATGGATACAGATTTAATTAGATCTGCAACATTTTTTTTATGACAGTGACAGGGATGAGAAACCAAGAGGGAAAAGAAAAAGCCATTTTTTTGTTCATGCTTTATGTGCTTGTTTATTTTTACTATCTATTTTTCGAAAATTTTCATCCAAATTAATTCTAGTGCATGAAGGTTTTTATAAACATAAATTATAGGTATTTGACTTCTTTAGAGAATAAAACCTGAATAAAGTAAATCATCAAAACCATTAATACTAATTCTATATTTCAAAAAATTCAATAAAATAACTCAATTAATAGCTGTGATTAATTACTTAATAAAAAGATGGGTATATTGTTAAGATTTGATTATAAACAATTTTTTTACCTAATTTAGTAAAATTATTTAGTTCAAAATAAAATTAGATATTAAGTATGTTCTAAAAAATTTAAATGAATTAAAATAAAATAATTATAATAACTAAAATAAAAAGAGCAAAAGTTTTCAATTAAATTTCAAAATAAAGATTAAACCTTAAAATTAAAAAGAGTATTTGAATTTAAATAATAAATTTAGCGTTTGAGAATCAAACTCTCATTGGTAGTTCGTGAATCTCACTCTCGATTGAGAGACTTACAACGCGTGAAACTCACTCTCCATTAAGAGACTTAAGAATGACTGTTGAAAACAAAAATATTAAAGAGTTAAGAATAGCTTCTTGAAGAATTTTTGCAAAGTCATGATCACATGTTCTCACAAAGGACAATACAAAGTAAGAAGTGCAATGATGTCACTATCACATTTCTATGGAATACTTGGTGTGCAACAGCGACCGCAACCACAATTTAAAACTCTTGTTTCTAATTTGTCGGTGCAAATCCAATTGGAGTTTATTCGGATGAGATGAATGATTATGATGACCTGCTTTGTCTAATTGACTTTTCAGCTGGCACTGCTGATCAAGAATTTGTCATGGACTTTATGAGATTCTGGGAGCAACAACATTCCGGGAGCAACAACGACGTGTCTGAGATATGCTAATTGTACAGCATAGAGGCAAGGAGGTGGGGGTTAATAGGGGTTTGAAGTTTAACTGCTTTCTCTCAAAGATTTTGACAATCTTTTCGGTGAAAGAATATAAGGTGCTAAAGATAAAGGATAAAGAAAAGCACACAATGATTTTATCCTGGTTCACTTGATGAATCACTCAAGCTAATCCAGTCCACCCGTTAAGATGATTTCTTCCTTCTTAAAATGAAGGCAATCCACTATTCAAAGTTGTTTACAACTGCACTAGCACACCTTGCTCAGTGACTAACAAATCTAAGAACTAGCAACACCAAAAGAACCCCTTGCTTAGTCTTCTCAAGAATACTAACCTCACCGGTCTCTCAAGGAACTACAAACTAAGTTTGTGAAAGGTTTGGTTTACAAAGAAATGCTTCTAAAACAAGCAGAAGTGATTAACGCGCGTATTGACATAACACTACACATGCAACTCAGACTGAAACGATAGCTCAGACTTCTAATTATACAAATCACCCTCTATGCCTTTGTTCTTTTTTAGCTCTCTTTTTCCCTAAACATACCAAATTCGCTCCTCTAACATGTCATATACCCCTTCTCTCTATACTTTCTAGTTCCTTCTTTTCTCAAAAATCTTCACTATCATTGTTTGAGCATAAAAGAAAAACAAAAAAAGGAAGCAAAGAGAAGATAAGGGTTGATTCTTCTGTATATATACCCCCCACTACTCTCACTTTCTACCCCATTCTCTTTCTTCTCTCTCTCGCTCTCTTCTTGTCTCTATCTCTCCTCTCTTTTTTCTCTGTTTTGGTTATCACTCATAAGCTCCAACTTAAGAAAAAAATGTAGCTTTCTTCTCCTTCTGTTGTACTTCTTTTTTTTTATATAAGTTCTTTTGTTCTTGATCTTTTTTTTTCATATAAGAGTCTTTTTGTCTCACCTTTTTTCTCAGATATTGATTGCTATGGCGGAAAACAACTCCAACAACACCAATGAGGATGACTTGAGGAAAGGTCCTGGGAGTATAGAAGAGGAAAGAACCATCGTGGAACTTCATGCGTTGTTTGGGAACAAATGGGCCAAAATGGCCACACAGGTATATGTATCTCCTTTGTGTAGCTATGACTATTTGCTTGTTGTATATATGATGATGAATTGATGATGATGATCATGATATACATTCTTGCAGAAGTCTATATTTTGATGATTACAAGTTAACATTTTAGTATGAATAATTATGGTACTCTAACGTGTTTTCTGAGTGTGCTCTTAACTGGCTCTGACCTTAATATCATCTCACACAAATCAGAAGCACTTTTCTTAAAGAGTGACCCTAGCAACGCTTTCGCAATCTCTATGTTCAATTTGAACAGTAGAAAAGCTTCAGAAGATCTGAAGTTAATCAAGCTCTGACGTGGACTCAACTCACTTGAAGTTCTAAAGATCCAGACGTTCTGATAACCCAGACACTCTGAAGGTTCAGATGTTCTGATGGTGTAGAAGACTCTGAAGATCCAGAATCTGAAAAGTGAAGACTCTGAAGTCCAGAAGAAAAATGGCTCTGAAGACCAAGTACTTCTCCTCTGAGTTCAGAATTAGAAGATACAACGGTCAGAGGATCCATGCTTCCCTCTGACTCTGATCAACAACCTTCACAAGTTCCAACACGAAGCATTCCTCTGATCAGAAGTCTACTAGGTTAAAGGTCAAGTCACTATCCAAAGTACAAAAGCAAATGTAATATCCTGACGACCTAACCTAACATTCTCAGCCACAACAGAAGCTGGAAATCCCAGATCTTCCCTCCAACGGTAGCATTCCCATGCAATGTTCAAACCCTAATACTTGGAGTATATATAGAGGTTGAAAACTGAAAGATGCTGTTGGAAGAATATTACACGCGCAAGCTATATTCAAATCTTCTAAGCATTCTTTCTTCATGGAATTCATTGTGTTTACTACAAGCTTTTCAGAAGCAATTTCTTTGTAAACAATATTTCCTAAACAGTTGTTTAGATTACCTTTAGGAGATCAAGGTTGATCGGATCCTAGAGAAGACTAAGAGAGTGAATCTTAGTGTGAGCTAAGTCAGTGTATTGTTAGTCACTTGTAGGTTTCAAGTGCAGTTGTAACAATTCTCTGATTAGTGGATTGCCTTCATCAAGTGAACCAGGATAAAATCCTTGTGTGCTTTTCTCATCTCTTATCTTAAGCACTTTACTTGTGTCTTGAAAGATTTGTTGAAATCTTAAGGTGGAAGTTTTATTCTGAAAACGTTATTCAAAGCCCCCTTTCTACCGTTTTTCATACCTTCAATTGGTATCAGAGCGCAAGTTCTGATTACCACACCTAACAGTGTTCAGTGATTCGGGCCGGTGTGAAAAACAAATGGCTACCACCAGTGAAACGCAAAAAGATGGTTACAATGCAAAGCCTCCCATGTTCGATGGTCAAAGGTTCGAATATTGGAAAGACAGAATAGAAAGTTTCTTTCTGGGCTTCGACGCAGATCTCTGGGATATCATTGTGGAAGGCTATGAGCGTCCAGTTGATGTTGATGGCAAAAAGATCTCTAGATCAGAGATGACTGCTGAGCAAAAGAAGCTTTACTCACAGCACCACAAAGCTAGAGCTATTCTTCTTAGTGCTATTTCCTATGAAGAGTACCAGAAGATTACAGATCGTGAGTTTTCCAAGGGCATCTTTGATTCCTTGAAGATGTCTCATGAAGGAAATAAGAAAGTGAAAGAATCAAAGGCGCTGTCCTTGATCCAGAAGTATGAATCCTTCATCATGGAACCTAACGAGTCCATTGAGGATATGTTTTCCAGATTTCAGTTGCTTGTAGCTGGAATAAGACCTCTCATTAAAAGCTACACTACAAAAGATCATGTCATAAGGGTTATCAGAAGTCTTCCTGAAAGTTGGATGCCTTTAGTGACTTCTATAAAGCTTACAACAGATGTTGAGCATATGAGTCTAGAAGAACTCATCAACATACTGAAATGTCATGAGCTGAAGCGCTTAGAGATGCAGGATTTGAGGAAGAAATCTATAGCCTTGAAATCCAAATCTGAGAAGTCTAAATCTGAGAAGTCAAAAGCTCTCCAAGCTGAAGCAGAAGAATCTGACGAAGCATCAAAAGATTCTGATGAAGATGAGCTGATTCTGATCTCCAAAAGACTCAACCGCATCTGGAAGCACAGGCAGAGCAAGTACAGAGGCTCTGGAAAGGCCAAAGGAAAGTCTGAATCCTCATCAGGCCAGAAGAAGTCCTCAATCAAGGAAGTCACATGTTTCGAGTGCAAAGAATCAGGGCACTACAAGAGTGACTGTCCAAAGCTGAAAAAGGACAAGAAGCCAAAGAAGCAATTCAAAACGAAGAAAAGTCTGATGGTAACTTTTGATGAATCAGAATCAGAGGATGTTGACTCTGATGGTGAAGTTCAAGGGCTCATGGCTATTGTCAAAGACAAAGAAGCAGAGTCAAAAGATGCAACTGACTCTGACTCAGCATCAGAAGAAGATCCTAACTCAGAGGATGAAAATGATGTATTCGCTTCTTTCTCAACCTCTGAACTAAAACATGCTTTGTCTGATATCATGGATAAGTATAACTCTTTATTGACTAAGCATATAAAGTTGAAAAAGGATTTCTCTGCTGCTTCTAAGACTCCTTCTGAACATGAGAAAATTATTTATGAGTTGAAAAATGATAATCATGCTAAAATTCCTTCACACTATCATGTTGATAAACCCAAGGTGATCAGAACCTCTGAGGTAACTAACAAGAGAGGACCCAGAAAGTGGGTACCTAAGGATAAAATTATCTATGTTGCAGATATCCTTGATAGCTCCACTGAAACACCAATCATGGTATCTGGACAGTGGATGCTCGCGTCACATGACGGGAGAAAGGCGTATGTTCCAAGAGCTAAAACTTAAGCCTGGAGGCGAAGTTGGCTTTGGTGGCAATGAGAAGGGTAAAATTGTTGGTACTGGTACTATTTGTGTTGATAGTAGTCCATGCATTGATAATGTTTTATTGGTAGACGGATTAACTCATAACTTATTGTCTATAAGTCAATAAACTGACAAGGGTTATGATGTTATTTTCAATCAAAAGTCCTGCAGAGCTGTAAGTCAGATCGATGGCTCTGTTCTGTTTAACAGCAAGAGGAAGAACAACATTTATAAGATCAGATTATCTGAGTTGGAATCTCAGAACGTGAAGTGCCTTCTTTCTGTTAATGAGGAGCAATGGGTATGGCATAGACGATTAGGGCATGCCAGTATGAGAAAGATTTCTCAGTTGAGTAAGCTCAATGTAAGGCCCAAGTTTTAAAGCTTTGGATAAGTGAATAAAATAAAAGAGTTTATTTGATTAAATAGATTTGTGAAGGAGAAAGGTTCAGGAAAAGTCCAAGAATTATCGAAAAACCGATAAGAGTTATAGCACGACTAACATACGCTTAATCCTAGGTCAAAGGTATTAGTGAATAGTTAATTTACGCTTTAGGACACGATGGAAACTAATTCCAAAAATCCTCAGAGAAATGTTAGAACTTCTCTTTTCCGTCCTTAAACAATTATTTCGATGCGAAATCCTGGAAAGTACGAACGTCAAATTCCTGATAGTTCGAGAAAACCTAAGATCGACAGACGATGAAGACTTTTTCTATTCGGAGCTGCAAAAGAAGATTCCACCCGCGTTCTCCTATTTCTCTCGTCATTCCTAATCTTTCTTCAGAAGGAAGTTTTCTCATCCGACGATCACTGCAAAAAGTAGTTTTTCGGGATAAACCGACTTACACCGACTTATGCCGATTTTGGATCTTTTGGTTTAATTCCAAGAATCCTGTTTTGAGTTCTGGAATTCTGTCGCCAGAACCTATCTTAGAATGCGCAGAGGAACGCGCAGGAAAAATCGGAATCGCAAAAAAATCATTTTTCCGTTTTTTTCCAAAACCTATAAATAGCTTGAAAATTTGATTTTTTGCAAAAAAAATACCCATTTCCCCTCCCCAAACCCGCGAGCATCAAGAGAGAGAGAGAGATCCGGATCTTCGTCGTTTCTTGCCCGTTTGCTTCACCGATCGTCGCTAATCGAAGACCTCGAGGTAGGTAAACTATACTCTCCTTCGAATCGTCGTTTCCGTCCACTTCTCCTACGTCTTTCTAAGTTCAAAATTTTTTGAAAAACTGTTCAAATACGCTGATTTCAGTGTCTAAACTTCTTCCCTGCATGCTCCTGAGCGTGTTCTGCGGATTAGATTTTGTCAAATGTCGACGAAATGCCGCCGGGATCAATTTCTACCTTAAATACCCATTTTTCGGCAAAGTCGCAACCTTTGGGCTGAAATCTATCGACCTGGCATAGTGCTAGTAGGATTTGTCGTCATAAACGTCGTTGTGGACGTCCTCATCCAATTTGTTTTTCGAAAATCCAATTTTGAAATTTTGAGCTAAAAATAATGACCAAACTACCCCTATATCAGTTTTCGATCCGAAAATTTTTCCGAGCTTAGAACCGTCTTAGTTACGGCTTATGTTAACCTAGGAATCAAGTTCGGACCTTGTTATGTTTTAATGGATCGAGACCTTCTCAGGGAATTATTTGAGATTATGGGATCTCTGAAAACTCTTAGGAAGTATTATAAGATTAAAATGAAAACTATTTTATCACGGAAAACTCATAAGACATTAATCAATTTCTAAATCCTTTGAACAATAATAATACCCTTAGATAAGAGCTTAGAGCCTGAATATTAGTTTGGGAAATATGAGAAGTGTCGTCGAGTCCACATTTTGAGGAAATATACAAGTCTTCGAGTATGTTGAAAACTCTTTTGCTCGATGAGCAGTTTAATGTTTGACTATCTAAAGTTTAGCCGGAGACTATAAGTTTCCAAGTACTTCGGTACCTTTTCGCTCGATGAGCAGTTTATTGATTGGCTATCTAAAGTTTAGCCGGGAACCATGAGTTCCAAAGTATCTTCTTCTTCTTTTGATTAATTCATTTTGTCGCAGAATCGACATTTGCCTTAGGGTATTTCTTTTAGAGACCTTAAGTTATTTAGAACACGTGGCGACGTGTCGGGTGAGGTCGGAGACGTTGTTTGGCTAATCACTTGCATTCATGCACTCATTTTGAGGTTAATACACGGCGTGATACCGGATCTCGGTGGATTCCAAAATGGTCATAAGACCCGGATTTCCATATTTAGGACACTACGGTGGTCCTCAGTAGCAGACGGAATGGCAGACCTACGGGTTCACTGCTGATCTGACTACTTTTGTGTGGTGTAAGAGACACGCGAGCAGGAAGGTACCCACCGTGGCTGGTGTTAGGGCCGCCTCATTGATGTCCATCCTTCTTCCGGAATGCATTTTGTTACCCAGCATTGCATTTCATGCAACATACATGCTGACTTAGTTGCTGAGTGTGATTGGTACCTGTTTATCATATTTGAGGCATGCTATTTGTTTTATGATTTCTTATATTCATTATGATACTTGCAACCCTAGGAAGTCATCCCTAAAATTATAAGCCTGAGAGGCAAATATTTATTATCCTATATTATATCTGGTTTTATTATTTATATTTCTTTGGAGTTGACCCTCGCGTCTGCTGTGTGTGTTTGGGCGGACTACGCCATTTGTCAGATGAGTATGGCGGATTGGTTTACGATGGTCAGCCCCTCGGGGGGGACCAGGTACGAGATGCTTGATCAGGACGACCCAGGTGCATGGGTGGTCGACTCCATAGGCCACCGTGCGACCTACACCGGTCGGGTTATGGAGGACCGTGTTGACCGATTCGGACGCTTGACGGAGGGGGTGATGAGGAGACACATAGTGAGCTTCAACTTGCCGCCTGGTGTGCATTGTGGACCCGGCTTGGGAGGACCACCACCACCACCATCTTCGGATGAGGAGGACCCCTCTGAGGAGGTGCCAGTGGGTGAGGTTTCGACGGAGTCTAGTCCGTCTACTGTTGCTGCTGTCGTCGCGGATCTCGTTCCGGGCCCCGAGCCCGAGAGGCCAGTGCAGGAGCGCATCAGGGTGGACAGAGAGGGCAGCGTTGTGTATGTCGACCTAGTCGTCCTGGATGTAGATTCGGACGACGACCGCGCTAGCATGTAGGATCGAGTGCTAGGGTGGGCTCCTCGAGTAGGGATTAGTGTAGGAGTTGTGTCGATGCTCTGACCGTCATGTTTTCAGTTTTGGGACAGGGTAGTTTCCTGCCGGTAGCTTTTTGTGTGGTTTTCTTATGAAGATCACAGAGAGCTGGTTGGACTAGGGAGGTCTTTTCTTTAGGCCACTGGGCCAATTTGTTCTCAGTTTTTGAGGTAGGGTGATGCGGACACAGGTTTTACCTTGGTTTGTACATATTGCCTTCGGGCGTTACCTTTTTCTGTCACCCGTCGCTTGAGGTTACTCGCGATGTGGCTGGTACTAGTGTGGGCATGTATATATTTATGTAGATGTATATTAGTTTTCTTTTACCTTTTGTCGAGAAGTTTATTTTCTTTCAGTCTTTCATTTTATTATCAAAAAAAAAATAAATCACGTTTTTCCGCTTAAGTTATTTCTTTGGTTACTAAAGTGACGCCACCGAAATCGGGGTGTTACACTCAACCTTGTCAGGGGCTTACCCACTTTGAAGTTCTCTTCAGATGCTCTTTGTGAAGCATTTCAGAAAGGCAAATTCACAAAGTCCCTTTCAAGGCAAAGAATGTTGTCTCTACCTCAAGGCCGTTGGAACTTCTGCATATCGACCTATTTGGACCAGTGAAAACTGAGTCTATAGGTGGCAAGAGATATGGGATGGTCATTGTTGACGACTATTGCCGCTGGACATGGGTAAAATTTCTATCCCGCAAGGATGAGTCTCATTCTGTGTTCTCTACCTTCATAGCCCAAGTGCAAAACGAGAAGGCTTGTAGGATTGTGCGTGTCAGAAGTGACAATGGTGGAGAGTTTGAGAATGACAAGTTTGAGAGTCTGTTTGATTCCTATGGAATTGCACATGATTTCTCTTGTCCCAAAACTCCTCAACAAAATGGGGTTGTTGAGAGGAAGAACATAACTCTTCAGGAGATGGAAAGAACCATGCTCCAAGAAACTGGCATGGCAAAGCACTTTTGGGCAGAGGCAGTAAACACAACATGTTACATTCAGAACAGAATCTCTGTGAGACCAATTCTGAATATGACTCCTTATGAATTGTGGAAGAATATAAAACCCAACATTTCTTATTTTCATCCTTTTGGTTGTGTTTGCTATGTTCTAAACACGGATGATAGATTGCATAAGTTTGATGCTAAGTCTTCTAAATGTCTATTACTTGGTTACTCTGATCGATCTAAAGGTTTCAGATTTTATAATACTGATGCTAAAACTATTGAAGAATCTATTCATGTTAGATTTGATGATAAGCTTGACTCTGATCAGTCAAAGCTAGTTGAGAAGTTTGCAGATTTAAGCATAAATGTTCCTGACAAAGGCAAAGCTCCAGAGGAAGCTGAGCCAAAGGAAGATGAACCAGAAGAAGCCGGTCCCTCTGATTCACAACCTCAGAAGAAGAGCAGAATCACTGCATCTCATCCTAAGGAATTGATTCTGAGTAACAAAGATGAACCCGTCAGAACCAGATCAGCCTTCAGACCCTCTGAAGAGACCTTGCTAAGTCTTAAAGGATTAGTGTCCCTAATTGAACCTAAGTCAATTGATGAAGCTCTTCAAGACAAGGACTGGATTCTGGCTATGGAAGAAGAACTGAATCAATTTTCCAAGAATGATGTTTGGAGCCTAGTGAAGAAACCTCAAAGCGTTCATGTGATCGGAACCAAATGGGTTTTCAGAAACAAGCTGAATGAGAAAGGAGATGTAGTTAGAAACAAGGCAAGGCTAGTTGCTCAAGGCTACAGTCAGCAAGAAGGAATAAACTATACTGAAACATTTGCTCCAGTAGCAAGACTAGAAGCAATCGGACTGCTGATCTCTTTCTCAGTGAATCACAACATAATTCTTCATCAGATGGATGTTAAGAGTGCCTTCCTAAATGGTTACATCTCAGAGGAAGTCTATGTTCATCAACCCCCATGTTTTGAAGATGAGAAGAACCCTGACCATGTTTTCAAATTGAAGAAATCTCTCTATGGTCTGAAGCAAGCTCCCAGAGCATGGTATGAGAGACTCAGCTCATTCCTTCTGGAAAATGAGTTCGTAAGGGGTAAAGTAGATACAACTCTCTTTTGCAAAACTTACAAAGATGATATCTTAATTGTGCAAATTTATGTTGATGATATTATATTTGGATCTTCTAATCAATCTCTATGCAAAGAATTTTCTGAGATGATGCAGGCTGAATTTGAAATGAGTATGATGGGAGAACTCAAGTACTTTCTGGGTATACAAGTTGATCAAACACCAGAAGGAACGTACATCCATCAGAGCAAGTACACTAAAGAACTTCTGAAGAAGTTCAACATGACAGAATCTACAATTGCTAAGACTCCAATGCATCCTACATGTATCCTGGAGAAAGAAGATGCAAGTGGTAAAGTTTGTCAGAAGCTCTATCGTGGTATGATAGGATCTTTTCTATACTTAACTGCATCTAGGCCAGATATTCTGTTTAGTGTTCATCTATGTGCTCGTTTCCAATCAGATCCGAGGGAAACCCACTTAACTGCTGTTAAGAGTGTGAGGCCCAAGTTTTTAAACTTATGCCAAGTAAATAGAATCCTATTCACGATTAGGGTTGATGTATCGTGAAGGGAAACCTGAACTAGAGTTTACCAAATGAAATAAATTTATGAAGGAGAAAGTTCAGGAAAATTCTAAGGATTTCATCGACATCGATAAAAGGTATAGCACGATCGATTCGCTTAAGCCTAGGACAAGAACCTTAGGAAAAGACTAAGTTCCACCCTTGGAACACTGTAGGAATTTATTCCAAAAATCTTCAGAGAAATGTTAGAACTTCTCTTATTCCTTATACGACAATCGTTTCAAGGCGAAACTCTAGAATCTACGAACGTCCGATTCCAATCATCGGAAGTTTGCCGAAACTAAAACCCTGATAGTTCAAAACCCTAGAATCAACCGACAATGAAGACTTTTTCTATTCGGAGCTTCAAATGAAGATTCCACACGCGTACACCCATTTCTCTTGATGATTTCAATCTTTCTTCAGAAGGAAATTTCTATTCCGACATTCGATACAAAAAGTAACTTATCGGGTAAAATAGTTTTACACAGACTTTGCATTAGTCACCTAAAATACAAGGGAACCTCTTTTGAGTTTTGGATTTATGTTGCCAAAACCTATCTTAGAATTCACGGAGAATGAAGCCGGAAAAATCAGATTCGCGAAACTTTCATTTTACCACGTTTTGCCAACCTCTATATATAGCCAAGAAATGAGAAAAAATCACAAAACCCACCCATTTTCTTCACGAAGGCCGCGAGTTTGCTAGAGGAGGGAGAAGAGAAGATTTTCTTCATTTCTTGCTTGATCGTTGATTCAACAGTTGCTGCTTGAAGGTTTCGAGGTATAGTCGCTAATCCTTACCTCTGATCGTCTTTTCCATAGCTTTTCTCTAGACTTTTCTGAGCTCAAAGTTTTGAGGTTTTTGGAAAATTGTCCAAATAGCTTGATTTCTCTGTCTAAACATCTTCCCTACGTGCCCAAGAGCACTTCTGTCGGATTAGTTTTTCCGTAATGTCGCCGAAATTCCGCCGGAATCAATTTTTGCATCAAATACCCATTTTGGGGCAAAGCTTCGTCCTTTGGGCTGAAAACTATCGCCTTATCTTAGTGCTAGTTGGATTAGTTGTCATAAACGTCGTTGGTGACGTCCCCATCCAATTTGTTTTTCGAAATTTCAGTTTTGAAATTCTGAGCTAAAATATTGACCAAAATACCGCTGCGACAGTTTTCGATCCGATAATTTTTCCGAGTTTAGAATACCCTTAGTTACGGCTAATGATAGCATAGGAACCAAGTTTGATCGAAGAAAAATCGAACCACCTAATTACCTAAAGTGGTCGAGCACCCTAAGGGGGGAGGAGGAAAATTTCTTTTTCAAAAACTTGTCCTTTCGCGCTAGATTATCGTACCTCGGAGTATATACTACTTCGTGTAACCTTAGTGAGTATTTGTTGTTCCTTTGTTGTCATCAATTTTGTTAAAAACAACCTGATGTCCTAGCCGATGTTGTGACATCTGCCTTGGTGAAGGCCAGGACATCCGCCCCTGCTGGCATGCAAGTGGGTCCCTTATGGTTAGGTTTTATGGTATGTTTTGTGCTTACTTGAAGGACAAGTAACTGATTGTTGGGAGCCAATTGTGGGCTGTTTATTTTTGGAGCAAATCTGTGATTAAAAGATTTGTTTCTATTTTACTTGTTGATCACTCATATCAGATCTTGGAAGATTGTCTACTGATATGAGTTGGATCAAAGTACTCTTCAGCCCAAAGAAACCCTAGTCGTCTCTGCTGAAGTATATATATAGACAAAGACCTGAAGCTTGATGTTTATCGAGAGAATTACCTTGAAGATCAAGTGTTCTTAAGAGTGTAAGTTGTTCTTTGTCTTTGTTAGTTGTGAACTCGTCTTGCTCACTGATTCTATAAAGTGAGACTGAGTTCTGTTTTGTGTTTGAGTGTCAAACAAACCTTGTGTTATTGTTGTTACCAATCACTGTGGCAGTGATTGAGGAAAAGTGAGAGGGGCTCTCATACTTAGGCTGTGGTTCTAAGTAGAATACCACTGGGTAGATTAGGTTAAGAACAATGAACTTGATGTGTTCATGTGTGTCTGTAATACCTAGTTCTTGAGATAGTGGAATTCCTTTTCATTGGGCGAAAGCTAACCAGACGTAGGTGTAGTTTCACCGAACTGGGTTAACAACTTCCTGTGTCTTGCTTCTTTTAGTTGTTTGTTGTTTTGTGTTCATGCCTTTCAGTCATATGATGTTCTAATCGATTGTCCCAGCATCGTGCAGGACATTTGTTCTAAGGGATCTAGAATTTCAATTGGTATCAGAGCAGGCACCCCTGTTCTGTGTGGGTGAGCTCCAGGGAGATATTTTCTTGATCTCATGGACAATAAGGAGGGAGGATCGATCAACAGGCCACCAATCCTGGATGGCTCCAATTATGATTACTGGAAGGTTCGAATGATAGCCTTTCTCAAGTCTATTGATATCAAAACTTGGAAGGCTGTTGTCAAAGGCTGGAAGCATCCTGTCAAAGCTCAAGCAGAAGGAAGTACATCTACTCCTGAAGAAAAACCTGAGGATGAATGGACAAGTGCTGAAGAAGAAGCTTCTCTGGCAAACTCAAAAGCAATGAATGCTATCTTCAATGTTGTGGACAAAAACATGTTTAGATTGATTAATACTTGCACTGTTGCCAAAGATGCTTGGGAGATTTTGAAAACAACACATGAAGGTACAACCAGGGTGAGGATGTCTAGACTCCAGATGCTTACTACTCGTTTTGAGAACTTGACAATGACAGAAGATGAGACTATTTCTGAATATCACATGCGTGTGCGTGATCTGTCAAATGCTTCATTTGCTTTGGGAGAACCTATGTCAGATGAAAAGCTTGTGAGGAAAATCTTGAGATCTGTAACCCGCAAGTTTGCAATGAAGGTCACTGCGATTGAAGAAGCTCAAGATATCAGCAGTTTGAAAGTGGATGAGCTGATTGGTTCTCTGCAGACTTATGAGTTAAAGTTGGGTGAAAAACCTGAAAAGAAGACCAAAAGCATTGCTTTTGTATCCAACACCACTGAAGGAGATGATGCTGATAGTGAAAGTGAGAATCTATCTGAAGCTCTGGCACTTCTTGCTAGAAAATTCAACAGAGCTCTAAGGAAGATAGACAGAAGGACTAGGCCAAATGTCCAGGACATTAAGTCTGACAACTCTAAATCCTACAATTCCCAGCGAAAGGTCAAAGAAGAGGACAAATCAGGCCTAAACAAGGGTGTTCAGTGTCATGAATGTGAGGGTTATGGTCACATTAGATCTGAGTGTGCAACCTACTTGAAGAAACAAAAGAAAGGCATGGTAGTGACATGGTCAGATGAAGATACTGAGGATGAGGAAGAGTTATCTGCCAACAAGGTTAATGCCTTCTCAGGAGCTGTCAATGACTCAGATTCCAGTGGCGATGAAATGACATTTGAGGATTTGGAAGAGACTTACAAACTCCTACATGTTAAATGGAAGGAAACTTGCAAACATCTGAAGGAGCAAGAAGATGAGATGAAACAAGTTAAGACTGAAAATGAAAACCTAAGGGAGACCATTGATAAACTGCAAGATGATTTGGATAAATGGAACTCAAAATTAAAGGATCTTGAAACTGTTGAAAAAGCCAAGCTTCTGTTAACTATAGCTGATCTTCAAGAGAAAGTAGCTACATTGACAGCCAAACTGGAAAATACCTACAAGTCAGTGCGTATGCTGAATAGTGGATCTAATATGCTTGAAGAGATTCTGGAAGAAACAAGCAAGCAAGGAAAGAGTGTTAAAGGCATTGGTTTCAGTTACCAGTCCTAGAGTAGAGGAAATCAGAAAGCATCAAGGAAGTTTGTAAGAGCTAAGGAAAACTCTGAGTTTAAAAACCCAGAGTACTATCAGAGGTCAAGCCCGATGTCACAACATATGCCTCCACATCCTACTACTCAGAAGGCTACTGCTCAAATTCCATGGAGATGTCATTATTGTGGTAGGTTTGGTCACATTAAGCCCTACTGCTTCAAGCTATACGGATATCCTCAGATCCAGAAGGTTCTCAAGACATCTAAGAAAGCTTGGGTACCCAAAGGAGAAGTTTCATGTCTTATAGCACACACATCTTTTAGAGTCTCATCAAGTGAAGACTGGTATTTTGATAGTGGCTGCTCAAAACACATGACTGGGAATAAGGAGTATCTGGAAAATCTCAAGGAATACTCCAGTAAATCAGTCACCTTTGGAGATGGTGCTAAAGGAAAAATCAAAGGCATTGGGAAGTTGGTAAACTCTGGATCTCCTAGTCTGAACAACGTTCTTCTTGTCAAGGGGTTGACAGCAAATCTAATCAGTATAAGTCAGTTGTGTGATCAAGATCTGGATGTGAAGTTTAGCAAGACTGAATGCATGGTTACCACTAGTGATCAAGAGATTGTGATGAGAGGTGTCAGGTCCAAAGACAATTGCTACATGTGGATTCCACAAAAGAAAGCCCAAGTGTCTAGATGTTTGATATCAAAAGTGGATGAGTTGAATCTATGGCACCAACGTTTAGGTCACATCAATCTCAAGAGTATGCAGAAAGTTATCTCTAAAGATGCTGTACGAGGGCTACCAAAACTGAAAATAGATGAAGAAAAGATATGTGGAGAATGCAAGATTGGAAAGCTGACCAAAACATCTCATGCAAAGCTTCAGCATCCAACTACAACAAAAGTCCTTGAACTTCTTCACATGGACTTGATGGGACCCATGCAGGTAGAAAGTCTAGGAGGTAAGAAATATGTTTATGTCTGTGTTGATGATTATTCCAGGTTCACATGGATTGACTTCATGAAGGAAAAATCAGAAACCTTTGACATATTCAGAAGGCTATGTCTGAAACTTCAAACTGAGAAGAATTGCTCTATAGTAAGAATCAGAAGTGATCATGGAAGAGAGTTTGAGAACTCCAAATTCTCTGACTTCTGTGATTCAGAAGGAATAAGCCATGAATTCTCAGCTCCAATTACACCTCAGCAGAATGGAATTGTTGAAAGGAAAAACAGGACTCTTCAAGAATCCACCAGGGTTATACTTCATGCAAGGAAGATTTCCAACAAGTTCTGGGCAGAAGCCATGAACACAGCCTGTTACATTCACAATAGAGTAACCATTAGAGCTGGAACCACAATCACTCTATATGAACTCTGGAAAGGAAGGAAGCCAACTGTGAAACACTTTCATATCTTTGGGAGTAAATGTTATATTCTGGCTGATCGTTAACAAAGAAGAAAGCTAGATCCTAAGAGTGATGAAGGAATTTTCATGGGATACTCTACAAACAGCAAAGCTTACAAAGTGTACAATTCCCGAACAAAGGTAATGATGGAATCTGTAAATGTCTCTATTGATGATCAACCAAATGAAAGAGAAGACACTGGTGCAACTGAAGATGATGATGGTCCACATGTCACAGCCGATGTCCCAACTATTGACCTCGACATTGAATCAGAAACCAGTTCTGATGAGCAAGATCACCAGATGACCCCTGCAAATAAAGCTCCATCGATCAGAATTCAAAAGAATCATCCTCAAGAGAATATTATTGGTGACCTCAAAGAAGGAGTTACTACCAGGGCTAGAAGCTACATTGCTCATGAATGTTTTATATCCAAGGTAGAACCCAAGAATGTCAAGGAGGCTCTGACAGATGAATACTGGATAAATGCTATGCAAGAAGAACTTGATCAATTCAGAAGAAATGAAGTATGGGATCTCATTCCTAGGCCTGAGGGAGTAAACATCATAGGAACCAAGTGGATTTTCAAGAACAAGTCAGATGAGAATGGTGTAGTAACTAGAAACAAAGCAAGACTGGTGGCTCAAGGATATACTCAGATTGAAGGAGTAGACTTTGATGAAACCTTTGCTCCAGTAGCTAGGTTGGAATCCATAAGACTTTTGCTTGGTGTTGCCTGTCTTTTGAAGTTCAGATTATTCCAAATGGATGTTAAAAGTGCCTTTCTAAATGGTTATCTGAATGAGGAAGTTTATGTTGAACAGCCAAAGGGATTCACAGATCCACATCATCCTGAACATGTCTACAAACTCAAGAAAGCCCTGTATGGATTAAAACAGGCTCCTAGAGCTTGGTATGAACGCCTTACAGAGTTTCTGGTGAGCAATGGTTATTGCAAGGGAGGAATAGACAGGACATTATTTGTGAAAAATGAAAGAGGAAAACTCATGATTGCACAGATATATGTTGATGATATTGTGTTTGGTGGGATGTCGAACACGATGGTGGAACATTTTGTCCAACAAATGAAGTCAGAGTTTGAGATGAGCTTAGTTGGTGAATTGAACTACTTTCTGGGACTTCAGATCAAACAAATGGAAGACTCAATGTTTATTTCCCAGAGTAAGTATGCTAGGGGCATCGTCAAGAAATTTGGACTTGAAGAATCTGGACATAAAAGGACTCCTGCTGCTACACATATCAAGCTGTCTAAAGACAATCAGGGAGAGGATGTTGATCAAAGCTTATATAGAAGCATGATTGGAAGTTTGTTGTACCTCACTGCTAGCAGACCTGACATTACCTTTGTTGTTGGTGCTTGTGCAAGATATCAAGCTGCTCCAAAGACCAGTCATCTCTTACAAGTGAAAAGAATCATTAAGTACATAAATGGTACTTGTGACTATGGGATTCTTTATACAAATGATACTAATTCTTCTCTTGTAGGGTATTGTGATGCAGATTGGGCAGGGAGTGCTGATGATAGAAAGAGTACATCTCGAGGGTGTTTCTTCTTTGGAAACAACTTAATCTCTTGGTTTAGCAAGAAGCAAAACTGCGTGTCTTTATCCACAGCTGAAGCTAAATATATAGCTGCTGGAAGCAGTTGTACTCAGCTTATTTGGATGAAGCAGATGCTCAAGGAATATGAAGTTGAGCAAGATGTCATGACATTGTACTGTGACAATTTGAGTGCTATCAATATTGCCAAGAACCCTATACAACATAGCAGAACCAAACACATAGATATCAGACATCACTTCATCAGGGAATTAGTGGAGGATAAAATTGTTACTTTGGAACATGTCCCCACAGAGAGACAATTGGCTGACATCTTTACCAAACCCTTAGATGCTGCTACATTTGACAAATTAAGAGGAAATCTTGGGATTTGCCTCTTCAAAGAAGCATAGCAATTAAAGCCCCTTTTCTGTCTAACGGCTAGTTTCCTCGTAACTACCATTAACTGCCGTTGTGACATCATTGCTTCCTTCTCACTCAACTGCTATATAATCATCACCAATGGCTTCATCACAATCTCACCACAAGTTGCCAATCTTGCTCTCACAATTTCTGGTTCTCATCACTTACATTTTTCTCAATTTCTTGTATTTGTCCGTTTGCTTTACCAGTTCATCATGTCTTCAAGCAAGAAAGAGTCTGTGAAAGGAAAGATAGAAAGAACTGCTGGTGGTGCTAGGGTTATGGGTTTGCACACAAGTTCTTCCACTCAATCTAAGAAGAACTCAAGAAATCCTTCCAAGAAGCACTACAAGTCTCGTGCAACCCCAATGCAAAACCCAGAAGCCCCTGTGCCTGAGGAAGTCTCCAACACTTCTGTCTCTGCAAATGATGAAGACGATGTCGCGACATTGTCTGATAAGCCTGCCAAGGAAGTTTCACTCTCAAAGGATTCTTCCTCTTCATCCAAGAGTTCTGATTCCAAGGCTGCAAACTCAATGGATGTTTTGTCAGAGGAATCGATGAAGACCCCTCCTATTGTTCATGATGTCTCTGATGATGAAGATTCAGTGGATGTGCCTCTGGCGAGTGTTGCTGCCAGAATGCTTAAGCGAAGAAGAGCATCTGTTGAAGAAACCCCTGTTGTCAAGAAGAAGAAAACCAAGATCACTACTGGATCTTCACAATCAAGGGCAACCGATGCATCACGGAAAGGCAAGCAAAATGCTGTGGAATCATCAGGGAAGAAAGCCAAGAAGACTACTGGGAAAAAGCATAAAGTTTCCAGAATTGATTTGGAGACTGAATCAGATGTTGAAGGCGATGTCCTGGACATCACTGCCTCTGAGAAGAAAATGTTCTCTGGTAAGCGTATTCCCTCAGATATTCCTAATGTTCCTCTAGATAATGTGTCTATTCATGCTCCAGAAAATGCCTTCAAATGGAAATATGTCTATCAAAGACGTGTTGCCAAAGAGAGGGAGATTGATTCTGATGTGTTAGCCTGCAAAGAGATCATTGCCTTGATTGCAAAAGCAGGGTTGAGGCAGACTGTAATGAACATAGGAAAATGCTATGACAAGCTTGTGAAGGAATTTATTGTCAATCTCTCTGATGATGTTAATAATTCTGCCAGTCCTGAATTCAGGAAAGTGTTTGTCAGGGGTAAGTGTGTGAATTTCTCTCCTGCTATCATCAACAAAACCCTTGGAAGAAGTGTGGTTGAATTTGTTGAAGAAGAACTTTCTCTGGATACGGTTGCTGAGGAATTGACTGCTGGAAGAGTAAAGAAGTGGCCTGCTAAGAAGCTTCTGTCAACTGGGGTTCTGAGTGTGAAGTATGCTATTTTGAATAGGATTGGAGTGGTGAATTGGGTTCCCTCTAACCATACTTCTGCTGTTTCTGCTATGCTTGCCAAGCTTCTCTATCGCATTGGGACTGAAATTGCTTATGACTTTGGCAACTTTGTGTTTTCCCAAACCTTGAAGCATGCAGAGACATGTGCTGTGAAACTCCCCATCTCTTCTCCTTCTTTACTGACTGCTATCATTCTGAAACAACATCCTAATATCCTCACTGTTGATGATGTTCCTGTGCCCAAAGGCCCTCCCATCACCTTGGACCAACGGTTGTTCCTGGACCCTCATGTCCTGGACATTGATCTGCCATCCAGTAGGACATCTGTTCCTGCCTCTATGTCTGCCTCAGGCACTCACAGTGTCATTGCTGAACTTGAGGCCATTTCCAAGGAACTTCAAGAGACGATCAGGATTGCTGCTGCTAGGAAGATTAAGGTGGATGCTCTTATTCAAACTCTCCAGGGGGAAGCTGGTCAAGAGGGTGAGCATGCAGCTGATGCTGAGAAGGAAGGATCTGCAGAAAATGATGAGGAACACTCCTTTTCTTCTGGTGTTTAGTGCATCTCCTAGTTGATTTTTAGTTGGCCTTGGTTAAATTCTTTCCACCTTTGCCAAATTTGTGCTAAAAAGGGGGAGTAGTAGTGTGTTGTAGTCTGTTTTTTTTTTGAAGACTTGGTATTCTGGTTATGTTATGTAATAAGTATGCAGCTTTGTCTAGACAAGTTCAGGAGATCTTTTATGTTCAAGTGCTTCAAGCTAGCTTCTGTTCAAGTCTTACCAAGTGTGGTTGTTTTAGTTTGTATTGCTATGCATATGGGTTCTATATACTTTAGGCAGTGTTTATTTGGATGCATCTTTTGAGGGGGAGTTCCTCCGTGTTTTGGCTATTGTGGATGCTGTTGGTCAATTCGCAAGTGCACGAATACCTCCGGGTTTTAAAATATCGAACCACAGGGATTGTGAGTGAGAATTGTTGATTTAAGTCTAAAGTTTGCAAGTTCTTAAAGCAGTAAAATTCAGAAATTGGTTTTGGTTGATTGTGACAAACGTTTTGCAAGAGAGCAATGTTGATAATGATGTAAATAACAAATGATGGGAAATTGCCTTGGGTGTTTGATCATCTAATCCGTTTTAGTCCACCTATCCTATGCATGTGAATCCTTGATTCCACTCTTGTTGTTATAGCCTATGTACTTACTAGTTGATTCCTCATAAAAGTAATTCTCTCAAATTGAAAGTTAAGCTCAATTCCTTGCGTACTTAATCATTCATAAGAGGTATGATAGCATATTTATTCAGGCCAACAAAACCCTACCCTCACTCTATTCCTAGAAGCAAGTATAGAAGGGTCTATTCCAATTCATGTCCCTAAATCATAACAAATTTCCATTCTATTATAATCTAGCCTATAGCAAAGGTGCACCAAAGCTAAACATGCAATAAGGAATTGAAATACAAGATTGAATCAAAACTCATGCATAGAGATAGGATTTAACAGACTAAAATTTCATAGAATCTCTTAATCCAAAGCAAAAAAGGAACTAGCCACTCATGGCTAGTGAATTCATAAAGGAAATGTAAAGAAAACCTGAGAAGAAATACAAGTTGGAAACCTCCCTTGGTCCCAAAGTTCTCCTCAGCTCTCAAAACTTGATCAAAAATGAGTGAAATGACAAAATGTATCAAAGAAATTGGCCTAAGCCTTATTTATAGGCAAAGTGAACGAAACTGGGCGCTCAGGCGCCAATTCAGAGCGCCTGAGCGCCAATTGCATGTTGAAAAACATGCTCTCTGACCCTATTGGCGCCTAGGCGCCCATTCCCAGCGCCTAGGCGCTCTAGCTCGCCTGAAAATGACTTTTTGGCTTCTGAAAATCCTCTTTTCAATTCTCTTTATGGTCTTCATCAATTCCATGCTTCTTGGCTTTCCTTCTCCTTCAGTTTCTGCACTCCAACCCTAACCAACAAGACAAGGAAGATTCTAGAAGCTCCAAGAGCTCATTAGCACAAGAAGTCCCTCATAAAACACAACAAAACCATGCAAGTCCTAAACTTTACTTAAAATGCAAGAAAACTACCTATAAAACTACCAAATTACCAAAACGAAATAAAAACTAAGAAAAGAATAAAAATGCATGAGAATGCATGAAACACTACATGAGACTCAACAAAAAGACTCAAAACAACCAAAGAAATGACCCTAAAAACACTACTAAAATAGGGTCATCAGATGCATTGGTTTGAGGGGGAGTATTTCTGCTGCTGACTCTGATGATTTTGAAATTTTTTGCCCTCTCTGGTAGTGAAGTTGTTTTTAGACAAAATTTGACAAAGGGGGAGATTGTTGTTCCTTTGTTGTCATCAATTTTGTTAAAAACAACCTGATGTCCTAGCCGATGTTGTGACATCTGCCTTGGTGAAGGCCAGGACATCCGCCCCTGCTGGCATGCAAGTGGGTCCCTTATGGTTAGGTTTTATGGTATGTTTTGTGCTTACTTGAAGGACAAGTAACTGATTGTTGGGAGCCAATTGCGGGCTGTTTATTGTTGGAGCAAATCTGTGATTAAAAGATTTGTTTCTATTTTACTTGTTGATCACTCATATCAGATCTTGGAAGATTGTCTACTGATATGAGTTGAATCTAAGTACTCTTCAGCCCAAAGAAACCCTAGCCGTCTCTGCTGAAGTATATATATAGACAAAGACCTGAAGCTTGATGTTTATCGAGAGAATTACCTTGAAGATCAAGTGTTCTTAAGAGTGTAAGTTGTTCTTTGTCTTTGTTAGTTGTGAACTCGTCTTGCTCACTGATTCTATAAAGTGAGACTGAGTTCTGTTTTGTGTTTGAGTGTCAAACAAACCTTGTGTTATTGTTGTTACCAATCACTGTGGCAGTGATTGAGGAAAAGTGAGAGGGGCTCTCATACTTAGGCTGTGGTTCTAAGTAGAATACCACTGGGTAGATTAGGTTAAGAACAATGAACTTGATGTGTTCATGTGTGTCAGTAATACCTAGTTCTTGAGATAGTGGAATTCCTTTTCATTGGGCGAAAGCTAACCAGACGTAGGTGAAGTTTCACCGAACTGGGTTAACAACTTCCTGTGTCTTGTTTCTTTTAGTTGTTTGTTGTTTTGTGTTCATGCCTTTCAGTCATATGATGTTCTAATCGATTGTCCCAGCATCGTGCAGGACATTTGTTCTAAGGGATCTAGAATTTCAGTATTGTTTGCTGAGTTTCTGACTCATGGTGATTGATTTCTGTGGTTTTGCTCTAAAGGTGCTTTTGAGGAATTTCCTGAAGAGCAAGGCATTGATTGTGAGGGAACGCTAGACGGGAACCCTGGAAAATCTTCAGGTGAGGGCTACTCACTGAATCTTTAGTTAATGCTTAGGGTCGATGCTTTCGACATTGATTTACTGTTTATGCACTTGTTTGTGTTTGACTGGAAAAATGTTTTCTGAGGCTTCGGCTGACAATGTAGATGATTCATCTACTGACTGTTTTTGAGATTGACTTACATGCTATGTGCTATGTGGGTAATCTAGGATGTGTGGTGCATGCTTTATATGCTAAGTGCTACGTGTTTATTCTGAGATGTATTGATATATGACATGTTTGTTGACTGTGATGATTTAATTATGTCTTTAGCTGATATCTGTGTTTTCTGAGTAGTGAGAATAGCGGGCAGGTCATGCCGATTTTATTTTGAGATTTTGGGGAAAGTTTGATAGGACGAATGAGATTCGGGCCTTGTTATGGTTTTTATGGATCGAGACATTCTCGGGGAATTGATTGGGATTTTGGGATGTTGAAAACTCATAAGATTTGCGATAAGACAAAAAGGATATTATTTTGTAAAGAAAACTCATAAGACATTAAACAACCTCTAAATCTTCAAATAATGATAATAAACTTGAAAGGAAGCTTAGGATGCAAATCTTAGTTTGGAAAACGAGAAGTGTCGTCGGATCCAAGGGTTGAGGAGATTGATGAGTTCTGAGTATGTTGATACTCTTGTGCTCTGGGAGCAGTTGTGTTGTTGGGCTATCCGGGGGATAAGTCCGGGAAACAGGTAGTTTCCGAGTATGTGATACTCCTCGCTCTTTGAGCAGTTTGTTTAGCCATCCAAGGGATGAGCCGAGAATCTTCACTGAGGCGTGAGACCTTGTGGAAAACATGGATCTTCACTGAGGCGTGAGACCTCGTGAACAGCATGAAGCTTCACTGAGGCGTGAGACCTTGTGAATGCGTGATACTTCACTAAGGCGTGAGACCTTGTGGAAAGCATGGATCTTCATTGAGGCGTGAGACCTCGTGAACAGCATGAAACTTCACTGAAGCGTAAGACTTCGTGCAAGTGTGTAAATTCACTGAGGCGTGAGACCTCGTGAGAGCATAAAACTTCACTGAAGCGTGAGACTTTGTGAGTGTGTGAGACTCCACTGAAGCGTGAGACTTCGTGAGAGCATTGATGACTCGAAGAGTTATCGTGAGTGGTTGCACTCATTTTACGATTAATTGTATTTTGTCGCAGAATCGACTTTTACCTTAGGGTATTCTTTATAGAGACATTAAGTTAGCTAGAACACGTGGCGACGTGTCGAGTAAGGTCGGAGACGTTGTTTGGCTAATCACATTGCATTCATGCACACATAGGAGGTTAATACACGGCGTGATACCGGACCTCGGTGGATTCCAAAATGGTCATAAGACCCGGATTTCCGCGTAAGAGCGCTATTAGGCGACTCTTAGTAGCAGACCGAAATGGCAGACCTTCGGGTTTACTGCTGATCTGGCTACCTTTGTGTGGTGCAAGAGGCACGCGGGCAGAAGTGGTCCCACCGTTGCTGGTGCTAGGATTGATCCGTTGATGTCCATCCGTTTTCCGGAATGCATTTGGTTAACTAGGTTAACCGCCATCTGCATTTCATGCAACATGCATACTGACTTAGTTGCTGAGTGTGATTGATAATTGTTAATTCTATTTGATGCATGCTATTTGTTATTACTGTCGTTACATTCATTGTGGAATATGAAACCCTAGGATGTTATCCCTAGCTATAAGCCTAAGTGGCTATTCTATTATCTGTATCTATCGGTGCTATTATTTACTTAATTCTTTGGAGTTGACCCTCGCGTCTTCTGTGTGTGCTTTGGCGGACTACGCCCTTTGTCAGATGTCCATGGCGGACTAGCTCATGATGGTTCACCCTTCGGGGGGAACTAGGGTTGAGATGCTGGAACAGGAGCGCATCGCGGTAGCGAGAGGAGGACGGATGGTGTACATAGACTAGGTCGTTCTGAATTTCGAATTTCGGACGACGATCATGCTAGCATGTAGGTTTTAGTGCTGGTGTGAGCTCCTCGAGATGGGATTAGTGTAGGAGTAGAGTCTTAGCTCTGAACATCACTTGTTTCTTTGGGGACAGGGTAGTTTCCCACCTATAGCTTTTGTGTGGTTTCTTTACGGGAATCACAGAGAGTTGGTTGGACTTAGGAGGTCTTGTTTTAGGCCATCCGGGCTAACTTATTCTCATTTTTGAGTTTGCGTTGCGGACACTTCACCTTTACTTTGGCCTGTACATATTGCCTACGGGCGTTACACTTTTCTTCTTTCCGTCACTGGAGGTTACTCGTGACGAGGTTGGGTACTTACAACGGGGGTTGTAATTTATATTGTATATTAGTGTTGTTGTCTTTCGCATTTGCGTTTTATTTATTTCAGTCTTGTTTATATTATCGAAAAGAAAATATTCCCGTTTTTTCGCATTAAGTTTATTTTTGGTTACTAAAGTGACGCCACCGAAATCGGGGTGTTACAAAGAGGATCCTGAGATTTCTGAAAGGCACCACTAACCTTGGCTTGATGTATAAGAAAACATCAGAGTATAAGCTTTCAGGTTACTGTGATGCTGATTATGCTGGAGATAGAACAGAGAGAAAAAACACTTCTGGAAATTGTCAATTTCTGGGAAGCAACTTAGTCTCATGGGCAAGCAAGAGGCAATCAACCATTGCACTATCCACTGCAGAGGCAGAATATATCTCAGCAGCAATTTGCAGCACTCAGATGCTGTGGATGAAACATCAGCTGGAAGATTATCAAATCCTTGAGAGCATCATCCCAATCTATTGTGATAACACTGCTGCAATCTCACTGAGTAAGAATCCTATCTTACACTCAAGGGCAAAACACATTGAGGTAAAGTATCATTTTATTAGAGATTATGTTCAGAAGGGCGTACTTCTTCTCAAGTTTGTTGATACTGACCATCAATGGGCATATATCTTTACAAAGCCCTTAGTAGAGGATAGATTTAATTTCATTCTGAAAAATCTGAATATGGACTTTTGTCCAGCATGAAGATGGATCAGAACCTCTGACTATTATGCTTCTTTATCAGAAGATGTCTAGTTCAGAAGTTAACTCCATCAGAGGTTAAGTACCCATTGATGCTTACTCTGAAGCTGAGACAGCAAACGTGTGTAAGTAGCTATGATACATTGTTCCTTGTGCCCGTGCTGACAGTCTGTCGTATGTAAGATCAAGGTTTGATCAGTGGTTGCATCTCTATGTTTTGATGATTACAATTAAGGTTTGTGATGATGAACAATTATGGTACCCTAACGTTTGTCTGGTTAAGATGTGATAAACAGGTTCTGAATCTGACCCAAGCCTATTCGTTCAGAAGAAGAAGAACCAAGGGTTACTAAAAAGAGAGCTCTTTAACCTACCATGTTCGTTATGAACAGTGGCAAATACTTCAGAGGCTCTGAAGATGGATGCTCTCAAGAAATTCCGAAGAACTCAAGTCCGAAGTTCTGAGGAACGTGTTCAGAAGCAGAAGTTGCAAGGTCAGAAGAATCCAAGCTTCAATCTGACGATGATCAGAAGCTTCACCAACGTTCATCTGAAGCTCCTTGATCACAAGTCAACTGGTGAAAGGACAGGTCGCTATCACAGTACAACGTCGTACATGTCTCAGTCTGTCCGCCACCTACCTTATACAGCCTAGCAGTCTGATATCACAGAATTGCCACTCCAACGGATAAAACCCTAGCAACGGCTACATCACAAGTCTTGGAGCATATAAAGGCTGAAGAAAGAAGAAAGAGACTAAGAAACTTTGCTGAAAATATTCAACATATACGAACCATTCTCTTAGCATTATTTCTTCACTGTTCTTAAACATCTGATTTTACTATTCGCTTGTTAGAAGCACTTATTGTAAACCCGAAACCTTTTACACTTCATTGTAAAGTTCCTTAAGAGACCAAGGTTGGTCGGATCTTGAGAGGACTGAATCAAGGTTGATTCAGTGTTTTGGCTAGTCTTAAGAGGATCGGTAGATCAGCTTCTTAAGAGGATACTAGTAAGAAAATCAGTGTATTGTTAGTCACTTAGCAGTTTGCAAAGTGCAGTTGTAACACTCATTGATTTTAGTGGATTGCCTTCATTAGAAGAAGGAAAAATCACCTTCACAGGTGGACTGGATTAGCTTGAGCTTTTATCTCAAGTGAACCAGGATAAAATACTTGCGTGCTTTACTTCCTATCATTCTGCACTTAGTTTTTATCTTTGAGTTTTGAAAAAGCTTAAAAGTTTACCCGTGATTCAAAAACTCTATTCAAACCCCCCCTTTCTAGTGTTTTTCGCACCTTCAATTGGTATCAGAGCTCCGGTTCTGATTTTAACACCTAACAGTGTTCAGTGATCCAGAACCTTGTGTGAAAAACAAACAATGGCCCAAGCCAATACTTCCGCTGACAACAACAACAACAACAATCAACTCAGAGCACCAATCTTTGATGGTGAAAAGTTTGAGTACTGGAAAGATAAAATAGAGTGTTATTTCCTTGGCACTGACCCAGATCTCTGGGATATGGTCATTGAAGGCTATACTGATCCAGTAGATGCTTCAGGAGTGAAGATCCCCCGTTCTGAAATGACTGACGCTCAGAAGAAGCGTTTCAAGGATCATCACAAGGCGAAGTCCATGCTATTCAGCTCAATATCATATATTGAGTATGAGAAGATCTCTGACAAAGAAACAGCTAAATCCATCTTTGACTCCTTGGTCATGACGCATGAAGGAAATGAAGAGGTCAAGGAAACCAAGGCTCTTGCTCTCATACAACAATATGAGCAGTTTAAGATGGAATCTGGTGAAACCATTGAGGAGATGTACTCAAGGTTTCAAACTCTGATTGCTGGAATCAGAGTGCTAAACAAGGGCTACTCTACTGGTGATCATGTCAAGAAGATCATCAGAAGTTTGCCTAAGGAGTGGAGAGCTTTTGTCACTGCCCTGAAACTCTCCAGGAATTTGAACTCGTTGAAGTTAGAAGAACTCGTGAGTCATCTCAGAAGTCATGAGATTGAACTCAAAGGGGACAAGCCTCAAAAGAAAGACAAGTCTATTGCTCTTAAGTCAAAGTCTGACAAAGCGAAAGCTTATCAGGCAGAAGAGGAAAATTCATCTGAAGAGCTATCAGACGCGTCTGATGATGAAGAGCTGTCTCTTTTCACAAAGAGGTTAAGCAAACTCTGGAAGAACAGACATAGCAAGGGCAAAGGACCAAAGAAAAGTTCAGGAAGATATGAATCTTCATCCGGTCAGAAGAAATCATCTGGAAAGGAAGTCACTTGCTTCGAGTGCAAGGAATCTGGGCACTACAAAAGTGATTGTCCCAAGCTAAAGAAGGACAAGAGACCAAGAAAAATCTTCAAGAAGAAAGCTCTCATAACCTTTGATGCAACTGATTCTGATGAAGCTGAGTCAGAAGAAGATGAAGCTGTGGAGGCTCTGATGGCTACCACCAGCAGAGGTGTTGAAGCTTCAGAAGATGACTCGGACTCTGAGAATGACGATGAGGTATTCTCTGACTTTTCTCTATCTGAGCTAAGAACTGCTTTATCTGAAATAATGAAGAAACATGATATTCTGCTAAAGAAGCATAAAGAGCTTAAAAAGAAATATGCTGTTAAAACCAGTCTCTGAACTCATGGAAGAAAACTATACTCTTGTTAATGACAATGCTGTTCTTCGTGCTAAAAATGATGTGCTAGAAGACCAACTTGCATCATCTGATGTTAAGTATGAGACAAAATATGAGAAAGCGTTTCAAAAGTTCCTTGCAAAGGGCATAGACAGAAGTCTTATGGCTTCAATGATCTATGGCATGAGCAGAAATGGGAACAGCGACCTTGGCTACTTTCAATCCATGAAAGATGAGTCATCTGAGTCCAAACGCGAACCATTGCATAAGAATTTCGTTCCCGCTGGTACTATCATTCCAGAGAAGGTTAAACCAAAGGTGGTGAAACCAAAGGGAAAGTCCAAACTTGACATGTCTAGATACTATACTCAGGTTCCTATGCATTATCCTCCTGTTGCACCCAAAGTTCCAAGAACTTCTGGGAAAACTAACAAGAAAGGACCCAAGATATGGGTACCTAAGACAAAAATTATTCCTGTTGCAGACATCTTATGCAGCTCAGTTAAGACACCTGTCATGGTACCTAGACAGTGGATGCTCGCGACACATGACGGGCACAAGGTCTATATTCCAAGAACTGACACCGCTTAAGTCAGGAGGAGACGTTGGCTTTGAAGGAAACCAGAAGGGAAAAATTATTGGAAAAGGTTCCATAGAAGATGGAAAAATTCCAGTTATCAATGATGTACTTCTGGTGGAAGGATTATTTCACAACTTGCTCTCCATAAGCCAAATTGCTGACAAAGGTTACGATGTGATCTTCAATCAAACAGGATGCAAAGCTGTTAGTCAAACAGATGGATCTGTTTTATTTTCTGGGAAGAGGAAAAATGATATTTACAAAATCAGATCTTCTGAATTGCTATCTCAGAAGGTTAAGTGTCTCATGTCAGTTAATGATGAGCAATGGATCTGGCACAGACGTCTAGGACATGCCAGTCTCAGAAAAATCTCTCAACTTAGCAAGCTAAATCTCGTCAGAGGATTGCCTCGTCTGAAGTACTCATCAGAGGCTCTATGTGAAGCTTGTCAGAAGGGAAAATTCACCAAGAAGCCATTCAAAGCAAAGAATGTGGTATCTACAACAAGACCCCTTGAGCTCCTTCACATTGATCTCTTTGGACCAGTGAAGACTGAATCCATTGGAGGAAAGAAGTATGGGTTAGTCATTGTAGATGACTACAGCAGGTGGACATGGGTAAAGTTCCTAAGGCATAAAGATGAAACACACACTATGTTTACCAACTTCATCACTCAAGTTCAGAAGGAGTTCCAAACTTCAGTGATCACTGTCAGAAGTGACCATGGTGGACAATTTGAGAACAAAGCTTTTGAAGAATTATTCAACTCCCAAGGAATCTCTCATAACTTCTCCTGTCCTCGTACTCCTCAACAAAATGGAGTAGTTGAAAGAAAGAATAGAACTCTTCAGGAGATGGCTCGCACCATGATGCAAGAATCAAGTATGGCCAAGCACTTCTGGGCAGAAGCAATCAACACTGCATGCTACATCCAGAACAGAATCTCCATTAGACCAATTCTGGAGAAAACTCCTTATGAGCTATGCAAAGGAAGACAACCTGACATCTCTTACTTTCATCCTTTTGGAAGCTGTTGCTACATGCTCAACACCAAGGAGCAATTGGGTAAATTCGATTCTAAAGCTTTAAAATGTTATTTTCTTGGTTATTCTGAAAGATCTAAAGGTTTTAGAATTTATAATATTATTCATCAAACTGTTGAGGAATCTATCCAGATTAGATTTGATGATAAGCTTGGCTCAGAAAAGTTAAAGCTGTTTGAAAGATTTGCAGATTTAAGCATTGATTGTTCAGAAGCAAATCAACCAACGAAAAGCCCAGAGGATGTTGCTCCAGAGGCAGAAGCATCTGAAGATGCTTCAACTACTTCTGATCAACTTCAGAAGAAGAAAAGAATAGTTGCCTCTCATCCAGAAGAACTGATCATTGGCAACAAAGATGCTCCCGTCAGAACCAGGTCTATGCTTAAACCTTCAGAAGAGACTCTTCTGAGTCTGAAGGGACTTGTATCTCTCATTGAGCCAAAATCAGTTGATGAAGCTCTTGAAGACAAAGGCTGGGTTCAAGCAATGCAAGAAGAGCTAGATCAGTTCACTAAGAATGATGTATGGACCTTAATGCCTAAACCCAAGGGTCTCCATGTCATAGGAACCAAGTGGGTATTCAGAAACAAGCTGAATGAAAAAGGAGAAGTAACAAGAAACAAGGCAAGACTGGTGGCTCAAGGCTACAGTCAACAAGAGGGAATTGATTACACTGAGACCTTTGCTCCTGTAGCAAGGCTTGAAGCTATAAGGCTACTGATTTCCTTCTCAGTAAATCACAACATCATTCTCCATCAGATGGACGTCAAAAGTGCCTTCCTCAATGGCTACATTTCAGAAGAAGTGTATGTCAAGCAACCTCCTGGCTTTAAAGATGACAAACATCCAGAGCATGTCTACAAGCTCAAGCAGTCACTCTATGGATTAAAACAAGCTCCCAGAGCGTGGTACGAAAGGCTCAGCTCCTTTCTTCTACAGAATGAGTTTGTAAGGGGTAAAGGTGACAATACTCTTTTCTGCAGAACCTACAAGAATGACATTCTTATAGTTCAGATTTATGTTGATGATATCATTTTTGGTTCTGTTAATCCCTTCTTGTGCAAGGAATTTTCTAAGTTAATGCAGGCTGAATTTGAAATGAGCATGATGGGGGAACTTAAATACTTCCTGGGAATTCAAATAGATCAACGACCAGGAGTCACCTATATCCATCAGAAGAAGTACACCTTGGAACTTCTGAAGAAGTTCAACATGAGTGACTGCAACATCTCTAAGACTCCAATGCATCCCACATGCATTCTTGAGAAAGAGGAAGTTTCCTCTAAGGTTTGTCAGAAGCTCTATCGTGGAATGATAGGCTCTCTCCTTTACTTAACTGCCTCTAGACCTGATATATTGTTTAGTGTGCATCTCTGTGCTAGATTCCAATCAGATCCTAGAGAGACTCACTTAACTGCTGTTAAGAGGATCCTCAAATATCTGAAAGGAACAACTAACCTTGGCTTGATGTATAGAAAAGCATCAGAGTATACACTTTCAGGTTTTTGTGATGCTGACTTTGCTGGAGATAGAGTGGAAAGGAAAAGCACTTCTGGAAGCTGCCATTTCCTTGGATATAATCTTGTCACATGGTCAAGCAAGAGACAGAACACAATTGCTCTATCAACTGCTGAAGCAGAGTATGTCTCAGCCGCCACATGCTGTACACAAACCATATGGATGAAGAACCATATGGAGGATTATGGTTTGTCTATGAAGAAGGTTCCTATTTACTGTGACAACACAACTGCTATCTCACTCAGCAAGAACCCAATTCTACACTCAAGAGCAAAGCATATAGAGGTAAAGTATCATTATATTCGTGATCATGTTCAGAAGGGCACTCTATCATTAGAGTATGTTGATACTGACCATCAGTGGGCAGATATTTTCACTAAGCCCTTAGCAGAAGATAGGTTTTTATTTATTCTTGAAAATCTGAACATGGATTTTTGTCCAGAGTAAGGTTTTCTTCAGGACTGTGTTAATTTCTTATTCTCTGATTCAATGCACCGTCCATTTAGTAACTCACATGCTTTTATGATTGATAAGTTTTATGCATGTTTTTCTGTTACTTTTCTTCTTTATATTCACTGCGTTCATCTTCTCCTTCACCATTCAATCCCATTCTCCTCCATTCATATCCATTCTCCTCTTTTCTACATCAAAATGACTACTGTCGATTTGATTTCTGGACTCAAGACTATGGTATTCGACCAAGTCTTTCCTTGGAGTGTCAATCTATCTTCTTCTCAGATCTCTCACGCTCTTGAGAAGATTGAGACTCTTCTGAAATGCTGGCTCACTTCTCATCAGACTCACTGTCTTCAGAACCTTCAAGAAGTTCTGAATGACCTCCTTCGTCTGATCACTCGCCGGGAGGACGTTGAAGCTCAGCTCCAGGGCATATGTCTGCTTCTGGAATATGAAGAAGATCACCATGAAGCGGATCCAGATGCTATCCAAGAAAATGCAGCTCTGAAGGAAGATCTGGCTACTCAGTTAGTCTCAATTGATCTAGACATTCGTCCCCTACACCTTCAACTTCTCTCCATGAAGAATTCTCGAGCTTTCCTATATATCTAGGATTAGTCTTCTTCATTCCTCTCAATCCTCTGTACTTTCTCTCCGTTCAGTAATAATAACATTTCTTATTTGCCTCACTTTCTTGTTATTGTTATTGTTGTTTTTGTTTTTCACTCTTTTTGATTATGACAAAAAGGGGGAGTACATAAAATGGTTTTGATAAACTTTTATATTATATAAGACCAGTAGAGGAAAATAAGTATAATTACTTATAACACATAGATATTGTCAAGTGTCTCAAATAAGGAATACATGTTGTTCATATTCTGAACTAATTTGCTTCTGACGCCTTATTCCGATTATATCTGGACAAGACTCTATGTTACTATGTGATATACGCTAAGTTCTGAACCATCACTTCTGATGAGTATACATCTCTTCAAGCGTAAAATTTGATCACATAACCGGACTCCGAATCTAGACTATTCACCAATTCATTAAGTCATAGATTCAGGGGGAGTTAGGGGGAGACCCTAGCTCAGAATCAGGTGTCATCCCAGATTCAGAAAGAGCAATGCAAACCGTTACACAAGGATAAGTTTAATCTCTGATCTTCTCTCTCTTGTGTATTCAGTTTATTGTGTAAAAATTGTTCATCAAAATACTTGTTTTGTCATCATCAAAAAGGGGGAGATTGTAAGATCAAGGTTTGATCAGTGGTTGCATCTCTATGTTTTGATGATTACAATTAAGGTTTGTGATGATGAACAATTATGGTACCCTAACGTTTGTCTGGTTAAGATGTGATAAACAGGTTCTGAATCTGACCCAAGCCTATTCGTTCAGAAGAAGAAGAACCAAGGGTTACTAAAAAGAGAGCTCTTTAACCTACCATGTTCGTTCAGAACAGTGGCAAATACTTCAGAGGCTCTGAAGATGGATGCTCTCAAGAAATTCCGAAGAACTCAAGTCAGAAGTTCTGAGGAACGTGTTCAGAAGCAGAAGTTGCAAGGTCAGAAGAATCCAAGCTTCAATCTGACGATGATCAGAAGCTTCACCAACGTTCATCTGAAGCTCCTTGATCACAAGTCAACTGGTGAAAGGACAGGTCGCTATCACAGTACAACGTCGTACATGTCTCAGTCTGTCCGCCACCTACCTTGTACAGCCTAGCAGTCTGATATCACAGAATTGCCACTCCAACGGATAAAACCCTAGCAACGGCTACATCACAAGTCTTGGAGTATATAAAGGCTGAAGAAAGAAGAAAGAGACTAAGAAACTTTGCTGAAAATATTCAACATATACGAACCATTCTCTTAGCATTATTTCTTCACTGTTCTTAAACATCTGAGTTTACTATTCGCTTGTTAGAAGCACTTATTGTAAACCCGAAACCTTTTACACTTCATTGTAAAGTTCCTTAAGAGACCAAGGTTGGTCGGATCTTGAGAGGACTGAATCAAGGTTGATTCAGTGTTTTGGCTAGTCTTAAGAGGATCGGTAGATCAGCTTCTTAAGAGGATACTAGTGAGAAAATCAGTGTATTGTTAGTCACTTAGCAGTTTGCAAAGTGCAGTTGTAACACTCATTAGAAGAAGGAAGAAATCACCTTCACAGGTGGACTGGATTAGCTTGAGCTTTTATCTCAAGTGAACCAGGATAAAATACTTGCGTGCTTTACTTCCTATCATTCTGCACTTAGTTTTTATCTTTGAGTTTTGAAAAAGCTTAAAAGTTTACCCGTGATTCAAAAACTTTATTCAAACCCCCCCTTTCTAGTGTTTTTCGCACCTTCATCGTAATGAGTGTTGATGTGCTTCTCTCCATCGTGTGATATGTGTATTAACTGTTGCTATGATGTCTTTAATTTTTAACCGTTGATTTTACTTTGCTTTTTAATCAACAACGGTTATTTTCAAAAACCCACTATACACACACGTTCTTCATCACTTACTGATTTACTCTCTCTCTCTTTCGGTTTGCAAAACCCTTAATCCCCTCGATCTCTCTCACTCTTCATTCATCCTCTCTCTTTCTACCCAAACCTTCAACCGCTTCGGAGATGGTGAAATCTAACAGAGGTTAAACTTTCGTCGGAAGAAGATTTCCTGTCATGGTAGTAGGTCAGAATACCGGTCAATCGGGCTCTGTAACTCAGAGAAATCAACCAGAAGCTCAAGCTTCAGGGCAGATGATTCCTCTTGCACAAAGGGGTTGTGTTGTTACGTGTGTCTATTCTCCTGATGAACTCCAGGTTCTTGTTGAATGGAGATTTGATCTAGACAACATTGCTGCAAATTGGTTTGATCTTCGTCCTGAAGTTAAAGCTCAAGGCTGGGAAGAATACTTCAACAGGCTTCGTGGTCCAGTCTACATCAAGTTGGTAAAGGAATTCTGGAAACATGCCGACTGTGATGACAATCAAGTGGTCTCCTACATTGCTGGCAGAAGAATCATCATCACAGAGAAATCATTTGTTGATCTTCTGGGTGAAAATACTGGTACAGGCTATAGATTCCAACTGTCGGAATCAAAGGTAAAACCTAAGACCAAAGAAGCTACCAACCAAGCCCTCTACACAAACTATAAGCTAGGCAAGAGTGACTACAAAGTGGTAGAACTTCATCCTAAGCTGAGGATTTGGTACAAGATTCTTCTACATTGCATCAATCAAAGGCCAAAGGGAAGCTCTCCTGACTACATCAACTTCTGTCAGAAAGTGATGCTCTTCTTCATTCAGGACCGCAAGAAGATCTGCCTTCCCTTCTTCCTGTTCTCTTATCTCAAAGTGTGCATCAAGAAGTCCAGAACAACTGCTTCTCCAAAGTCTGCTATCAGATACATTCCTTTTGGAAGATTGCTCTCAGACCTCTTCCTGGAAAGCAAGTTGATAGAAGATCTGACTAAGGCAGGTTGCACAGAGGATCTGACGATGGTTGTTGGTGATGTCTTCACTTCAACTTCCATGAAAAAGATGGGATTGATCAAGACAAAGGTTGCACCTGCTCATGAAGACACCTCTGATGAAATCAGACAGAGAAGAGTCCCTCTGACCGATTACCCTCTATGGTCCCAAGCTGATGATCCAGTTGCTATCTTGCACTATCAAGCTGACTTGAGGGAACAAGGTTATGAAATAGATGTGGACGAGTTCTTCAGAACCCTGCCACCAGCTCCAGAATTTGATTCTCCTCCCAAGAAGAAGAAGAAGAGAAAAATAATTATAGAGGAATCCTCTGAAGAGTCTGATCCTTTTGATGGTGTTGATCATAGGAAGAAGAATGACAAGCTTAAGAGGAAACATGAGGAACCCTCTAAGCCAGATGTTCCACCTGATGGTGATGATGATGATGCTCCTCCACCAAAGAAGTCAAAGAAGCAAGTGAGAATAGTGGTGAAGCCAACTCGTGTGGAACCAGCTGTTGAAGTAACCAGAACTGAGGCTCCTGCCAGGGTTACTCGATCTGCAGTGAGATCATCAAGTAAGTCTGTTGTTTCATTTATTGATGATGATTTAAGCTCATTTGATGCACTCCCAATCTCTGCACTTCTTAAACGCACTGCTACCCCACTCTCTCCCATTCAAGAGTCTCAACCAGCTGAACAAAACACCTCTCCACCTACTTCACCTAGATCTTCATTTTTCAACCTTCTCATGAAGAAGCACCTCTTTGGAATATGCTTCAGACTCCCTGACCCTCTGAACCTACCTCACCTATAACCATTCAATACAACCCACAAGCCTCTGAACCCATTATCTCAGATCAATCTCACCATGAACTCAGAACCTCTGATCACTCTGTCCTCAGAGCATCAGATCATCCTGTTCGCAGAACAAATGATACAGACACTACAACTCCTTGTCCCTCTGTATCTTTTCCCATAAATGTTGCTGACTCCTCACCCTCCAATAACTCTGAATCCATTCGCAAATTTGATCAAATTGCGAAAGAAAAAGAGTCTGCAATTCCTGAGTACTACCAGACCGTTCCTAGCCCAATGAGATATCCTGGACCTAGACCAGAACCTCTAGTTGATCCAGATCATCCCATTCCAGTAGTCCCTCTGAATGCAGCATCTCCTTCATGTCTTCCTGTCCAACCAGCACTTCCCTCACAACCAGAACCTGTCCAACCAGAAAACTCAGTCTCTAACCATTCCTCGGTTAGATCTCCAAACCCTAAGGTTGAAACCTCTCAGCCTAATCTTGAGATCAACACTTCAAATGTCCAAAATCTAGATGTTGGTTCTCCTCAAGGTGCTTCTGAAGTCAATAACAGTAACCACCCCACTTCTCCTAAAACCAATCTCTCCATTGTTCCCTATACATATCTCAAACCAAACTCCCTTCTTGAGTGCATCAGTGTGTTTAATTATGAAGCATCATTAATGATTCGCAATGTCTAAGGTCACACTAACCTTCATGAGAATCCTGACTCTGTTGCTGAAGAATGGGATCATCTGTGTGATTGGATGATTGCTCAAGTTCCTATCATGATGAATCATCTCACAGCTGAAAGGGATCAGAGGATTGAAGCTGCTAGGCAACGTTTCAACAGAAGAGTGGCTATGCATGTACAACAACTAAGGGTTGAGTTACTTGAAGCTATTGAGGAAGCAAGAAAGAAGAAAGAACAAGCAGAAGAAGCTGCACGTCTAGAAGCTGAACAAATTGAAAATGCAAAGTTAGAAGCTCTGAAAGAAGCTGAAAGGCTACAGGCTGAAGCTGAAGCTCTCAGAGGTCAAGTTCTTGCACCAGTGTCTTTCACAAGTGCTGCTTCACAGTCCACTCAAGCTCTTCACTCTGCTCAAGATGTTCCCTCCACTTATACTCAGTCAAGTTCTTCCAGACTTGCTATTTTGGAACAACGTCTTAACTCTCATGAGACTCTCCTGTTCAGTATGAATGAAGCCATTCAAGAACTTCTTCGTCGCACTGCAAAAACTTAGTTTTTAGGATCTCTCTCGTTTTCTTCTTTATTTGATAAACTTTTAGTTCTTTGTTTTCTTAACTTTAAGTTATTCGCTTCTATATGTTATGTCTATTTATTGCATTATGTGATTATTTATGGTGTGTTTCTTATTGCATTTACATAACATATCTCTGGAAATTTTCTCTTTTTATATATATAGCCAAAATATTACATATTACATCTTCATACATCTACATTACTCAAGAATGGAGGATCCTTCCTCATTCTCCTACATTCTTGGCGCTGCTCTACCCTTTCCTTCTCCAGACGATCGAGTGTGTATTCTATGTTGCCGAGCCTGTTGCTCAGCTCATCCTTCTCCAGACTCTCTTCCATCGTCTCCAGTTTCTTCTCCACTGCTTCTTTTTCTTCCAGCAGATTCAGCTCAAGCTTGCACAGCTCCTGAATCTCCTCCACGAAGCAGAGGAACTCCTTCAGATCTTTCTCCAACTCTGGATTAAGACTCTTTTCTAGCAGCGTTGTGGTAAGCTCATATATGGTTCTTGAACCATCTGGATGCCTAACATTCATGAAAAAATCTTCTTCAAAGGCCTTCTTTCTGAGCTTCTCTAATGCAACCATGTATGATGCCATTTTCTTTGGAATTAATCTTGTTGTGAAGCTTACTGTGTTCCTAATCGCTTTATATAAGCATCATTTTCTCTCCGGAAGTTACTGCTCTTGCAGTTTCTCGAGGATAAGTCCTTGGTAACTGAAGCTTCTCTTTACTCCCGTGGCCGGTGGTAAACGTTCTACACATGCATTAACTCCTTTCTTTATTTCGCTAATCTCTTTTTTATCCTTAATTAATTCTCCATCTTTTTGACCTTAGTCCTTCTTTAAGGGGGAGTACCTTGTACTTCGAGCTAAGTTTTTCACACCCTAAGCTTTTTGCTTATGACAAAAAGGGGGAGTATAACCCAGTTTTTTGATGTATATGCTGATTAGTGTGATTCTTGTTCCTTTGGAGAAATTTAAGAGTTCCACTTTTATGACCATAGATGTGTCACTGGGAAAATACAAGGAATACATTTCACTTCTTCTGAAGTGATATTGGTTGACTCTGATACCCTACTTATGACTCTGAATACTTATGCGCTCTGATTATTTCATTTCATCTATGTCATGCATTTTCACTCTGAACTCTTCTATTATTTAGCTCAGAATCTAGATATTACTAACGGTTTCATTAAGTCTTAGATTCAGGGGGAGCTAAGCTCAGAATCAAGCTGTGACTTGGATTCAGAATGAGAAAAATAAACCATTCACATCAGGATAAGTCTAATTCTATTTCTCTAAACTCTGAGTGAATTCAGTTTATTGTTTAAGAATTGTTTATCAAATACTTGGTTTTGTCATCATCAAAAAGGGGGAGATTGTAAGATCAAGTTTTGATCGTGTAGTACAACTCTATGTTTTGATGATTACAAGTTAACATTTTAGTATGAACAATTATGGTACTCTAACGTGTTTTCTGAGTGTGCTCTTAACATGCTCTGACCTTAATATCATCTCACACAAATCAGAAGCACTTTGCTTAAAGAGTGACCCTAGCAACGCTTTCGCAATCTCTATGTTCAATCTGAACAGTAGAAAAGCTTCAGAAGATCTGAAGTTAATCAAGCTCTGACGTAGACTCAACTCACTTGAAGTTCTGAAGATCCAAACGTTCTGATAACCCAGACACTCTGAAGGTTCAGATGTTCTGATGGTGTAGAAGACTCTGAAGATCCAGAAGTTGAAAAGTGAAGACTCTGAAGTCCAGAAGCAAAATGGCTCTGAAGACCAAGTACTTCTCCTCTAAGTTTAGAATCAGAAGATACAACGGTCAGAGGATCTATGCTTCCCTCTAACTCTGATCAACACGAAGCATTCCTCTGATCAGAAGTCTACTAGGTTAAAGGTCAAGTCACTATCCAAAGTACAAAAGCAAATGTACTATCCTGACGACCTAACCTAACATTCTCAGCCACAGCAAAAGCTGGAAATCCCAGATCTGCCCTCCAACGGTAGCATTCCCATGCAATGTTCAAACCCTAATCCTTGGAGTATATATAGAGGCTGAAAACTGAAAGATGCTGTTGGAAGAATCTTACACGCGCAAGCTATATTCAAATCTTCTAAGCATTCTTTCTTCATTGAATTCATTGTGTTTACTACAAGCTTTTCAGAAGCAATTTCTTTGTAAACAATATTTCCTAAACAGTTGTTTAGATTACCTTTAGGAGATCAAGGTTGATCGGATCCTAGAGAAGACTAAGAGAGTGAATCTTAGTGTGAGCTAAGTTAGTGTATTGTTAGTCACTTCTAGGTTTCAAGTGCAGTTGTAACAATTCTCTGATTAGTGGATTGCCTTCATTCTAAGAAGGAAGAAATCACCTTCACGGGTGGACTGGACTAGCCTGAGTGATTCATTAAGTGAACCAGGATAAAATCCTTGTGTGCTTTTCTCATCTCTTATCTTAAGCACTTTACTTGTGTCTCGAAAGATTTGTTGAAATCTTAAGGTGGAAGTTTTATTCTGAAAACATTATTCAAAGCCCCCTTTCTACCGTTTTTCATACCTTCAAGCTAAACACTGAACCAAACTTGATTCAGTCCTCTCAAGATCCGACCAACCTTTGTCTCTTAAGGAACTTTACAAAGTGTTTGTAAAAGGTTTAGGGTTTACAAGAAATGCTTCTGAAAAGCTAATGGTAAACTCAGATGTTCAAGAACAATGAAGAAATATTGCTAAGAGATCGGTTAGAATGAATTCAAGAATATCAGCAAAGTTTCTTAGCTTCTTTCTTCTATGTTCAGCTCTTATATACTCCAAGGCATATGGTGTAGCCGTTGCTAGGGTTTTGTCCGTTGGAGTGACAATCTTGTAATATCAGACTGCTAGGCTGAACGAGGTAGGTGGCGGACAGGCTATGACAGTACGATGTGTACTATGACAGCGACCTGTCCTTTCACCAGCTGACTTATGATCTGGAGTGCTTCAGATGGACGTTGGTGAAGCTTCTGATCAGAGTCAGACGGAAGCTTGGATCCTATGACCTTGCAACTTCTGCTTCTGGACATGTTCCTCATAACTTATGAATGCCAGAGCTAGAATAGCTTGGGTCTTCAGAGCCAACTTCTTGCAGGTCTTCAGAACTTGAGTCTTCTACTTCTGGACCGTTTCTTCTGGAACATCTGGTCTTCAGAACTTCTGACTCCGGTTCTTCAGTACCTCTTGAGAGTTTCTATCTTCAGAACTTTTGAAGGATTTGCCACTGTTCTGAACGAACATGGTGAGCTTTAGAACTCTCTTTTGGTTACTCTTGGGTCTTCTTCTTCTGATGGAATCGGCTTGGGTCAGAATCAGAACCTGTTTGTCACAACTATAAGAGACAAACGTTAGAGTACCATAATTGTTCATCCTCAAAAACCTTAATTGTAATCATCAAAATATAGAGATGCAACCAGTGATCAAATCCTGATCTTACATTGTCCTACTCAACTTGCTTCCCGTTCCTTGCGCGAACCTTTTCCATAGTTCATTGCTTTAGTTTTTGCAACTTCCGGCGAACCTTCAGAGCATCAGAGTAACCTTCACTTCCTGCACTCTTTTCATAATGACGCCAAAGCGCCAAACCAAGAATTCCAAGCGTAATGTCACCGCCGCCACTCCTCTGCGGTGCGTTCCTCCTACTGATCTGCCCCCCCAGGGGGAGCTCCGCTTGAAGAAAAAGACATCGTTGCCTTCCGAACAAGAACCTGGGAATCCTTGCCAGTCCCCGCCGTTAGGGCCCTTCCCGCCGGAACGATGCCTAACCAACCATCCAGCTTGGACCAGTGGTCATCCATTTGCGAAATTTCTTCGGAATCCGGTGGGTTTTGCCATGAGAAACCTCTGGACAACCTTATGAATTTCGGTGTATGCACAACCGTCAAACGTCCTTGGCTCCGTCCTCAAGACAACCACGTGGGTGTTCCTCACTTCTTCTATGTGTATGGATACATGTTCACCAGTTTTGGAATTAGGTTTCCTTTTTCCCCCTTCACATGCTCTGTGCTTCATAGCATCAATATCGCTCTCAGCCAACTTCACCCCAACAGTTGGGCTTTCCTACTATGCTTTGAAATCCTTTGCGACGTGATTCAGCAAGAGCCTGAACCCTTCCATGTAACATCCTGACTTGACGAATGGCCTCACGGTAACAACACGAGTCTTTTCAGCGCACTTTGTCCTCACCCGCGCGCTTCCCAGGAAAACTTCCCAGGAGGTCACCCATCATAATATTGCTCCAAGGCTAGCACACTTAACCATGGAGTTCTTATGAGTTGGGCTCCCGAAAAGAAGTTGCAACTTGTTGTTATGAGTAATACCAATCAAATCTCTTATGCCCTCCTCAACTGTATAGTCCATCCCTATACAGTCTCGGAATACCTCTTTTTCGGGTGTGAGATCGGTTCATTCATGTGCCCCTCCGCCTAGAAGCCTGTCAGGAGCCGCTCCTTGTCCGTGCCTCACTGCACCGACGATCACTCCCCGCCCTCGTCGGCCCCGGGCGTCACAGGCCCACCAACTTCCGCTTGGTTCGTCCTCGAACCACACCGTACTAGGAGAGGTCGGTTCTGATACCAATTGTAACATCCTGACTTGACGACTGGCCTCACGGTAACAGCACGAGTCTTTTCAGCGCACTTTGTTCTCACTCGCGCGCTTCCCAGGAAAACTTCCCAGGAGGTCACCCATCATAATATTGCTCCAAGGCTAGCACACTTAACCATGGAGTTCTTATGAGTTGGGCTCCCGAAAAGAAGTTGCACCTTGTTGTTATGAGTAGTACCAATCAAATCTCTTATGCCCTCCTCAACTGTATAGTCCATCCCTATACAGTCTCGGAATACCACTTTTTCGGGTGTGAGATCAGTTCATTCATGTGCCCCTCCGCCTAGAAGCCTGTCAGGTGCCGCTCCTTGTCCGTGCCTCACTGCACCGGCGATCACTCCCCGCCCTCGTCGGCCCCGGGCGTCACAGGCCACAATGTAACGCCCCAATTTCTCGAGGGTCACTTTAGTAACCTTTTTCCAAAAACGTGTGTAAATTTTCGTTGAAATAAAACTTTTCAATAACATTGCTTACAAATAAAAAGTAGTAACGTGAGAAATAGACTGAATAATTCATTTTATTAATAAAAGCTTTGGAAGCGTACAATGATTCTTTCAAATTACAACATAATGATTAAACTAGTGTTCGACCGCCCCCGAGCCAACACCACAAGAAGGTCTCTAGGTTAGGTTCGAACCCTATAAACAAACTCAGCCCACCCCCAAGTACAGACTCAATTATCACACTCAATACCCGACTCATAGGCTGCATTCCTTCCAAGGCCTCCTCCAACGCTCGCATCATATCGTCTCGCATCCTCTGCTTTAGCCAATCCCATAGCTGAACCATCAGTCGCGCAGTCGATGTCTCGAGCCTTGCCAACGTCCACATCAAGAATATATAGGGTCGCATCTCGACTGATCACACGCATGCTTGTTGTCTAGGCGTTAAGCGCCCCAAACAACAAACAACAAACAAGCAAAACAAGCAAGGGTCAACTTCTAACACACACACACATCATAAGTAGGGTATACTACCCTATCAATCACAAGTTCTTCACTAAGCTAACATTCACAAATATGGGAACTATATTAAGTTCTAAGGTTCACAAGTATAGGGAACTATCTCATAATTCTAAGTTTCACAAGTATAGGGAACTATCTCATAGTTTATTGTTAGTCAATGCTCGTGCACATGCATGCAGACGCTTTGGATATCCATAAGCCAATCCCTTATGGAAAGGCAAGACGAACACGACTCCACGATCGGGGTTGGACACCTCCAACACACCGCTGCCCAACAGCTTGATGATCGGGGTTGGACCTCTCCAACGCACTGCCGTTTCACGTTCGTCCTTTGTTCAGGTCCATCCCCTGAACGTCACCACTGACTAGCCCAGTCCAGGTCACCAGCCGTGGCCAACCAAGCCCAGTCCAGGTCACTTGGCCCACAAATGCATGCCATGCAAGTCAGTCATCATCACTAGGCCCTAAGCCCATCACGTTCATCTCTTATGAACAACATATCATCGCATAATAACTTGCATGCATAGCAATAAATATAGCTAACACCCTAGGCATATAGGCATGTTCATAATAACACTAGCTAGCATTTATTGCATCATCATAAAGCATATCTAGCACATACATCATCAATAGTCCTAGCATCATGCTTGCTAACAATCACAATCACAAACAATTTATCTAGGCCGAGGCCGAAGTGCCCTTACCTCAAAGGTACGCTTTCCTAGAAGTTTGGGGTTGCTCCTTGAAGCTAGATCTACACTTGGAAATTTCCTACCAACGAACGGACAGAGTAACGTTACTAATCGGACAATCGAATCGATCATAAGCCTATCCCCTTGTTGATCACGAAATTCCCCCCAAAAACCTTGAAAATCCAAAATCATTTCTTTCATAAGATCAAACATTCTTTTCTAAAACATTTTGCTTGAAGATCGTAAGAACACTTGAAGAACTTTTGAAGAAAAACATAATTTTCGCATAGATTCAATCCTCCCAAGATCAAAACCTCCTTTATAAAATACTTTCTTCGAAGGTCATAAGAACAAAATAAGAACATCAAGAACTTCTTTAAGAAAACTCTCAAATAGATAAACATTTCTAAGCAACTTGATTAAAATCATTCTCTTCTGGATTTGGCAGATCAGCTTAAGCTGCAACCACAGAGCATATTGAGAATGACCTTGCTCAAGGCTTAGAAACTAACTAACTAACCTATGAACAAGAAAAATAAAATAAAGACAAGAGAGGGAGAGAGAGCTCACGCAAATGCAGAGGAGAGGATAGCTCTTGGTGTGAAGAAATGAGAGGGGGAAATGCTCTATTTATAGTGAGGTGTGAGAGCCAAGCATTAAATGCTTTTCTTTCTCCCCAAGGAGCAGCCCAAACCCACGAAATACTCAGCCCATATTAGGGTTTCTAGAGCTTTCCAAGCTCCCCATATTCAGCCCTCAAATTTGGTTTATTTCCTAATTAAACCCTTAAGAAAATAGCATTTAAATCCCTAATCATTTAAAATAAATAAATCTGAATCACAAGGGTTTTCGATCAGATTTGGAGAGATCCCTGAAAGTTTAAAAAAATTAGAAATTAATCCCCCATCAATTAGAAAGTCAAAGAATCAAATCCCTAATATCTTTCCTTCATAAAACCTAGCTAAAAAAGGAAATTATTTGCAAAATTATTTTCTTTTCATCCTCTACTAGGTTTGGCCGAACACACACACCTCATGCTCAGATTTTTCACCAAAAATTTTTAAAATAATAATTTAAATAAAAACCCCAAAATAATTAATGCATTAAATGCACCATTTCCCTCCTAAATGCACCCAAAACTTCAATTTTAAAATAAAAAATCCTCATCAATAATTTTTGGCTCCAAAAATTCGTGCACCAGCTCCATGATGCCTCAAAAATGTTTTCAGAATTAATTTTGATATTAAACCATAGGTTAAAATTATTTAAATGCATTTTATTTAAATAAAACCCCATTTTATTTAAATAAAACCTTCAAAAATAAAACCAAGGAATATTCTCTCCTAGAATATTCTTAAAATCATTCCCAGCACCTCCCCATACGGTGCGACCCACGAAATCGTCCTCGTCGACTCGATTTGCCAACTCATCGCTGCTGTCGGGTCGATTTTGACCTAAAAGTCGCTGTTGCCGAACCCTAGCAATATTATAGTCAAAATGCTCGTATCGTCGCGCTCATCAACGTCTAGAGGTTTCTAGGACAAAATATTGCTTCTAACAATTAATCACCTTTTTAAAAGCCATAATATCACATATAGCACAAGCAATTCACAGAATATTATTTAATATTATTATTATAATAGTATGCCCTAAAACCGGGTCTTACAATACCACCCTCCTTAAAATAGTTCGTCCTCGAAACTACTATAGAAAGAAACACCACGCCTCCAATGCGCACTCTGATACTTTCCACGAATTTTCAGTCGTCTCAACGCATAGGTTATCGTCCTTTGTCTCATCTTTCTGGTCTTCACGTGACATCTCTAGTTGTCTGGTTCCACATCATTTCCACAAAGGGAATCCGTCTCTCCTTAACGTTCTTTTCATAGTCTAACACCAACTATCATTCCGATCACCATTTTCCAATATTAAGTTGATCAGGCTCAATATCCAAAAGATGGCAATTGGAAAAATAACCGGTAAGGATGTTCGATTTACTCACATTACAATGTGTATAACCTAGACACTCGTCGTAGAACCTTACGAAACTCTCCCATAAGAACACGACCTAGACTGCCTCATTACAGTCACACAAAAACAACAAAAGTTTAAGTCAAACAGGTGTTATGCTCATGCTGGTACACGCTGGTCGGCGTCCCGTCCAGGTGATCCAGATGCAACATCAACAACTCAGACACGGGAAAACAAACTTTCCGGACATCGAGGTCAAAGGTTCCATCCACCAGTTCCCTCGTTCGGTGGTTCCATCCACCACCTAGCCCTTCGACGGTTCCATCCACCATCTAGTTTGTCTGATTCATGGTCCCATCCACCATATATCATCGTTGGTTCCATCCACCAATCCCGTTTTTCGTGATGGTTCTATCCACCATCTCGGTCTGACCAATGGTTCCATCCACCATTCCTGCTCAACTGATGGATCCATCCACCATCTCATCGATCTGACAGTTCCATCCACCATCCCGATCGATGCACTCCGATCACTGGCTTCATCCGCCATCCTTCCTTAGCTGACGGTTCCTTCCACCATCTCCGCTAAGCGAGGATAATCGAGAGTGTATCACAAACACACAAGACATCACAGAAACTCATGAAATACATTGACTCGATCGATGTGCTTTCCCGCTCTATGACTCCATAATGAGTCGTCAACACACCAAGTTACATAACGCACATTAGGCACAAACAATTCACATAAAATAATACTAAATTTCATTTATTTGACAGAGTCTGACACAGCACCACCCTCCTTAAAATAGTTTCCTCCTTGGAACTACCACGAAAAGGTACACCATGCTTCCGTTGCGTACTCTGATACTTCTCGAAACCCGACATTCGATTCTTGTGTTGACTCCTCAATTGTCTCAACGCACAGGAGACTGCCTTCTTTTGTTGTATCATCACACAACCAAGTCCATAGTGAGAAGCATCACAGTAAATTTCAAAAGGTTAATCTGCTCTTGGCAACGCTAACACTGGCGCGGTCGTCAAGCACTTCTTCGGATCTTGGAAACTAGTGAAGGTATGAAAAACGGTAGAAAGGGGGGGTTTGAATAACGTTTTCAGTATAAAAATTCCACCTTAAAGATTTTGACAAATCTTTCGAGAACTTAAGTGCTAAAGATAAGAGATAGAAAAGCACACAAGGATTTTATCCTGGTTCACTTGATAAATCACTCAAGCTACTCCAGTCCACCCGTTAAGGTGATTTCTTCCTTCTTAGAATGAAGGCAATCCACTAATCAGGTAAGAGTTACAACTGCACTTGAAACCTACAAGTGACTAACAATTACACTGACTTAGCTCACACTAAGATTCACTCTCTTAGTCTTCTCTAGGATCCGATCAACCTTGATCTCCTAAAGGAACTAAACAAACTGTTTATCAAAGAATTGTTTACAAGAGATTTGCTTCTAAAAAGCTAATAGTAAACTCAATGAATTTCAGATGAAAGAAAACTTAGAAGATTTTGAATATGTCTTGCGCGTATGTGAATGCTTCTAGCCGTTTCTTTCAGTCTTCAGCCTCTTTATATACTCCAAGGATTAGGGTTGAGCGATGCATGGGAAATGCTACCGTTGGAGGGCAGTTCTGGAAAATCCAGCTTCTGCTGTGGCTGAGAACGTTAGGTAGGTCGTCAGGAAGGTACAGTTGCTTTTGTACTTGGATAGCGACTTGACCTTTAAACCTAGGAGACTTCTGATCAGGGGAATGCTTCATATTGGAACTTGTGAAGCCGGTTGATCAGAGTCAGAGGGAAAGCCCAGATCCTCTGACCATTGTTTCTTCTGATTCTGAACTCAGAGGGAAGAACATGGTCTTCAGAGTATCTTGCTTCTGGACATCAGAGTTTCCACTATTCAGCTTCTGGATCTTCAGAGTCTTCTACACCATCAGAATATCTGAGCCTTCAGTGTTTCTTGGTTATCAGACTTTCTGGATCTTCAGAGCTTTTAGTGACTGAGTCCACATCAGAGTTTGTATAACTTCAGAACTTCTGAAGCTTTTCCACTGTTCATACTTAACATGGTGAATGCGAAAGCGTTGCTTGGGTCACTCTTTATACACAGTGCTTCTGATTTGTGTGAGATTGAGTTGAGGTCAGAGCCTGTAGATAGCACACTCAGAAAAACACGTTAGAGTACCACAATTGTTCATATCAAAAGGTTAACTTGTAATCATCAAAACATAGAGTTGTACTACTAGATCAAAACTTTGATCTTACAATCTCCCCCTTTTTGATGATGACAAAACTAAGATTTTTGATGAACAATTCTTAAACATTAAACTGAATTCACTCAGAGTTTAGAGATATAGAATAATACTTATCCTGATGTGAACAGTTTATCTTGCTCATTCTGAATTCAAGTCACTGCTTGATTTTGAGCTTAGCTCCCCCTGAATCTAATACTTGATGAAAACGTTAGTAAAGTCTAGATTCTGAGCTAAATGATATAAGAGTTCAGAGTGAAAAACTTATGACATAGATGTAAATCGAGTAATCAGAGCGCATAAGTAATCAGAGTCATGGACAAGGTATCAGAGTCTTGGGTATCAGAGTCAACTAGAATCACTTCAGAAGAAGTGAAATGTATTCCTTGTATTTGCCCAGTGACACATCTATGGTCATGAAGGTGGAACTCTTAAATTCTCCAAAAGAAAAATAAGTCACACTAACACATCTTACACATCAAAAACTGGGTTTACTCCCCCTTTTTGTCATAAGCAAAAAGCTTGGGGTGTGAAAAACTTAGCTTGAAGTACAAGGTACTCCCCCTTAGAGAAGGTCTAAGTTTAAAGGAAATGAAAACGATGCAAGAATCAGAGTTAGGCGAAATAAATAGAAGAGTTAATGCAAGAGAAGAACGTTTACCACCGGTCAAGTGAGTAAAGAGAAGGGTCAGTTACCAAGAACTTAACCTCGAGAAACTGTAGGAGCATTAACTTTCAGAGAGAAAATGAAGCCTATATAAAGCGTTGGAGAGAAAGGTAAGCTTCACAACTCGAACAATTTGCAGTAAGGAAAAAATGGCATCATACATCGTAGCACTAGAAGAGCTGAGGAAGAAGGCCTTCGAGGAGGACTTGTTCCTGAACATCAGGCATCCAGAGGGTACAACGACCATCTCGGAGCTAACACGGACACTGCTGGAGGAGGACCTGCGTCCAGAGTTGGAGAGAGACCTGAGGGAATTTCTTGCCTTCGTGGAGGAGGTGCAAGAACTCAGCCGGCTTGAACTCAAGCTGCTGGAAGAAAAAGAGAGGTTGGAAGAGAAGTTCAAGACTGCAGAAGAGATTCTGGAGAGGGATGAGCTAAAGAGCAGGCTCAACAACATCCAGCATGTACTGGAGCGTCTGGAGAAGGATAGGTCAGAGCAGCGCCAGGAGTGCAGAAGAATGAGGAGAGATCCTCCATTCTAGACTTTAGGGAAAGAATGTATGATGTAAACATAAAGATATTATGAATAAAAAGATTTTTGCAAACATATGTGACACAAATATATATAGATATGCATAGATAATCACAAACAAACAAAGTAGAATAAATAAATAAAAAGAAACAGAGTTTAACAAAAATAAAGCAACGTTAAAGAAAAGGAAAAAACGAAGAGATCCTAAAACTAGGGTTTATCAGTTCGACGCAGAAGTTCCATCATCATGTGCTTCATCTCAATTAGCATGGATTCATGAATGTCAAGACGCTGTTCCATGATGTCGAGTCTGGATGAGCTTGACTGAGTAGAACTGGAAGGAACATTCTGAGCAGCTTGAGGATCTGGAATGGAAGCAGAAGCAGCAGGAGTAAACACTACTGGTGCAAGTGCTTGGCATCTAAGAGCTTCAGCCTCAGCTTCAAGTCGTTCTGCCTCTAGTCTGGCTTGTTCAGCTTGAGCTGCTGCTTGACGTGCAGCTTCTTCTGCTTGAGCTTTCTTTCTCTTGGCTTCTTCAATAGCTTCAAGAAGCTTATTTCTCTGTTCTTGTTCATGAAGAGCCACCCTTCTAGCAAACCTTTGCTTGGCAGCTTCAATCCTCTGACTTCCCTCTGTATGCAGGAGCTGCATCATAATTGGAACTTGAGCCACTAGCCAGGTGCCCAGAGTGTTCCACTCATCAGCCACACGTTCAGCATTCTCACTGAGGTCAGTCTGACTGTGCACATTGCGTAGCCTCAAAGAGGCTTCATGATAGAAAATATTGATGCATTCAGAGAGAGATGTGGGTTGGAGGGGAGTATAAGGAATTATGGAGAGGTTGGTTTCAGGAGAGGCTGGGTGATTGCTGCTGTGGGCTTCAGAGGCACCTTGTGGAGAACCAATGTTAAACATTTGAGCATTGGGTTCAGAGGTTCCAAGGTGAGGTTCTGAAGTTTCAACCAGAGGATGAGGTGATCTAACCGAGGATTGGTTAGACACAGATTGTTCGGGTTCAGGTTCTGGTTGAATAGGCTCTTGTTGGTCAGGGGCAGGGTGAGCTTGTTGAGCCAAAGGGTCTGCCTCATGTAAAGGGTTGGCCAAGATAGGGTCATCTGGGTCAACTAGACGTTCAGGTCTAGGGCCAGGATATCTCCTAGGGCTTGGACAAGTGAGGTAATACTCTTCTAAGGTAGACACCTTTTCTTTTCTGACCTCCATGAATTTTCTAATGGATTCAGAGTTATTGGAGGGAGAAGAATCAGCAACATTGGTTGGGAAGGATACAGGTGTATAGGCTGTGGAAGAGTCTGTATCCGTGGGTTTGAGAGCCAGACGTTCTGATGCTCTTGGGACAGAGTGATCAGAGGTTCTGGGTTCAGGTTCTGTGTGGGTAGGCTCGGGTTGTTCATGAATGATGGGTTCAGAAGCTAATGGGTTGTATGGAATGGTGATGGGAGAGGTTGGTTCTTCTGACCTAGAGGGTTGGTTCTGGAGCAAATTCCAGAGAGGTGCTTCAGTAGGAGAAGGTTGAAAAAATGAAGACCTTGGGGAATGTGGTGGAGAGGTGGGTTGTGCAGCTGGTTGGGATTCAGGAATAGGAGTGAGGGGATTTGAAGAGTGTTTGAGCATGGCAGAAATGGGGAGTGCATCAAATAAATTCAAATCATCATCAGAAGCAATGGCAGACTTACTTGAATGGGCTGATGATCTTGTCACTCTGGCAGGAGGTTCAGTCCTTCTGATCACTTCAGCAGCTGGTTCCACCCGAGTAGACTTCACCACGATTCTGACTTGCTTCTTCTTCTTCTTAGGAGGACCATCCTCATTACCACTATCATCACCATCATCAGGCTTTCTCTTCTTCTTTTTGACCAGAGGGACATCTGATTCCTCAGAGGATTCTTCTAGGACCATCTTCCTCTGAACTTTCTTCTTGGGAGGAGAAGGAAACTCTAGAGCTGGCGGCAGTCTGCTGAAGAAATCATCGAGATCAATTTCGAATCCTTGAGCCCTTAGGTCTTCAACATAGCACCTAATGGCGTCAGGATTGTCTGCCTGCGTCCACAGAGGGTAGTCATTCAGAGGCATCCTTCTACTTCTGATCTCAGAAGATGTGTCTTCATGGGCAGGAGCAATCTTCTTCTTGATTAGGCCCATCTTCTTTAGAGAGTTTTCCGTGAAGACATCACTGACAATGGTGGTCAGATCCTCTGTGCATCCAGCATTTATCAGATCTTGAACGAGGCCACTCTCAATGAAGAGATCAGACAAGAGTCTCCCGAAGGGAATATACTTGATCGCTGACTTGATGGAGGCAGTGGTACGAGACTTCCGGATGCATTCCTTCAAGTAGGAGAACAGGAAGTAGGGAAGGCAGATCTTCTTCTGGTCTTGGATGAAGAACAACATCACCTTCTGGTTGAAGTTGATGTAGTCTGGGGAACTGCCCTTTGGTCTCTGGTTTATGCAGTGGAGCAAGATTTTGTGCCAGATCCTGAGCTTGGGATGAAGGTCCATCACCTTGTAAGTCGTCTTGCCCGGTTTGTAAGTGGTGTACAGGGCCTGGTTGATTGTATCCTTGGTGTTGGGTTTCAGCTTCGATTCCGTGAGTTGGAAACGATACCCAAAAGCAGTGTCTGCACCCAGCAAGTTCACGAATGACTTCTCAGTGATGATGATCTTTCTTCCAAGAATGTGAGATACCACCTGAATATCATCGCAGTCGGCGTGCTTCCAGAATTCCTTTACCAGTTTCTCATACACCGGTCCTCGAAGTCTGTTGAAGTAATTTCCCCAACCTTGAACTTGGACTTCAGGACGAAGATCATACCCATTTGTAGCCAGGTTGTCGAGGTCGAATCTCCATTCTGCCAGGACTTGAAGTTCCTCAGGAGCAAAAACGCAATGAACGGCACAACCCCGTTCTGCAATCGGAAGAATCTGCTCTAGAGCTTGACCTTGATCTGGTGTCGGATTCTCAGGGCCCCTTTGACCCGTTGCTAGACCAACTACCATGTGAGGGAACTGGGGTGCATCTGCAGTAGATCTTCTGGTTTGACTCACCATTTTTGAAGCGGTTGAAGGTTTAAGGTAGAAGATGAAGGTTGAAAGATGAAGAGAGATCGAGAGAGAAATCGAGAATAAGCGGTTTTGAAAAGCAGAGAGAGCGAGAGTAAAAACCGGAAGTGAAAGAGATCGTGTGTGTATAGTGGGTTTTGACAAATAACCGTTGTTGATTTAAAAAGCACTTTAAGATCAACGGTTGAAAATTAAAGATAGATAGTAACAGTAAATACACAAATCACACACAGGAGAGAAGCACATCTACACGCAATCATAACAGACTGTCACACGGGCACAAGGAACTATGCATCAGAAATACTGACACACGTGTTGTTGTCTCAGCTTCAGAGTCAGTACCAGTGGGTACACACACTCTGATTGAGTTACCTTCTGGACTAGACATCTTCTGATCAAGAAGTATCATAGTCAGAGGTTCTGATCCATCTTCACTCTGGACAAAAGTCCATGTTTAGATTTTTCAGAATAAAATTGAATCTATCCTCTGCTAAGGGCTTTGTAAAGATATCTGCCCATTTATGGTCAGTATCAACAAACTTCAGAAGAAGTACGCCCTTCTGTACATAATCTCTAATAAAGTGATACTTTACCTCAATGTGCTTTGCCCTTGAGTGCAAGATAGGATTCTTACTCAATGAGATTGCAGCAGTGTTATCACAATAGATTGGGATATTGCTCTCAAGGATCTGATAATCCTCCAGCTGATGTTTCATCCAGAGCATCTGAGTGCTGCATATTGCTGCTGAGATATATTCTGCCTCTGCAGTTGATAGTGCAATGGTTGATTGCCTCTTGCTTGCCCATGAGACTAGATTGCTTCCCAGAAATTGACAATTTCCAGAAGTACTTTTTCTCTCTGTTCTATCTCCAGCATAATCAGCATCACAGTAACCTGAAAGCTTATACTCTGATGTTTTCTTATACATCAAGCCAAGGTTAGTGGTGCCTTTCAAATACCTTAGGATCCTCTTAACAGCAGTTAAGTGGGTTTCCCTTGGATCTGATTGGAATCGAGCACATAAATGAACACTAAATAATATGTCTGGCCTAGATGCAGTTAAGTATAGAAGTGAACCTATCATGCCACGATAGAGCTTCTGACATACTTTACCACTTTTATCTTCTTTCTCCAGAATGCATGTAGGATGCATTGGAGTCTTGGCCACTGTAGATTCCAGCATATTGAACTTCTTCAGAAGTTCTTTAGTGTACTTGCTCTGATGGATATATGTTCCTTCTGGTGTTTGATCAACTTGTATTCCCAGAAAGTACTTTAATTATCCCATCATACTCATCTCAAATTCAGCCTGCATCATCTCAGAAAATTCTTTGCATAGAGATTGATTAGCAGAACCAAATATAATATCATCAACATAAATTTGCACAATTAAGATATCATCTTTATAAGTTTTGCAAAAAAGAGTTGTATCTACTTTACCCCTTACAAACTCATTCTCCAGAAGGAATGAGCTAAGTCTCTCATACCATGCTCTGGGAGCTTGCTTCAGACCGTAGAGTGATTTCTTCAATTTGAACACATGGTCTGGTTTCTTCTCATCTTCAAAACCTGGGGGTTGATGAACATAGACTTCCTCTGAAATATAACCATTTAGGAAGGCACTCTTCACGTCCATCTGATGTAGAACTATGTTGTGATTTACTGAGAAAGAGATCAACAATCTGATTGCCTCCAGTCTTGCTACTGGAGCAAATGTTTCAGTGTAGTCTATTCCTTCTTGCTGGCTGTAGCCTTGAACAACTAGCCTTGCCTTG